>NW_028280957.1:1105000-1196819 GCF_059751285.1 Brachycentrus maculatus | reverse complement strand
TTTAAAAACGATCTCCTGAAAAATCAAGTTTTTTTGATATACGACGTTGTTGAAGGGAGTGAGCGATATCTCAACTTAAGGATCGTATTGCTTGCGTCTGACAATTGTTTTATATAAAGTTACTGCCTGTAAAACCATAAACATTAACACGGAATTAAATAAATGAATATTGTAACGATTTTTTGTAATTCCGCTTATTCCTTACATCCTTACTTCAGCCTTCTTCTTGTGTCCAGTATTGACCAAAGGCGTCCCTCTTGGACTTCCACAGTTGTCTGTTGGACGCGGCTCTCTTCCAGTGCAGGCCCGCCACTTTCCTAACGTCATCGGACCATCTTGTCTGGGGCCTACCCACGCCTCCAGTCAAGCAATTTTTTCACCCATCTATCCTCAGACATACGTGCCACATGACCCGCCCAGTTCCACATTTGTTCCGCGATTCTTTGAGGCACGTCTATTACCTTGGGCTTTTCCCCAATTCGTTTTTCGATCCCTAAGATAACCCTTAGATGCTAAACATAACCGTTTAGCATTCTTATATCCATTGTTTTTTGTGTTACCCGAAGTTTACATATGATTAATTTTGTTATGGTCAATGTCTCGAAACTATATGTGCACTGGGAGCACACATGCATCGAATGTTTTCCTCTTCAGATAGATGAGAATATTTGGGGATTTTAGGGCATTTCGTAATCAACCAAACACAGCCCATCCCAAAGCCTTTTTTAAGGGTGAAGAGTTAAAGTCACATAAAGATTTATTTTAAAATCTTTGACTGGGCATTTATATTTTTTTCCACCAAGGCAAGCCAGTATTGCTAATATTTTGGACTGTGATCATTAGAATACTTATACGTATACTGATCTAAGGCGTAGATTTTTGGGAAAAACATAAAAGTAGAAATATCTGGAAAACTAAGGCTAAACTAAAATACGTATATATATATATATATATATATATATATATATATATATATATATATATATATATATATATATATATATATATATATATATATATATATATATAATCTATAATCTTCGTAAGTCAAGAGATGCTACGCTTCAATTATCTTTAACTAGGCAACACTCTGTCTTGTTCAAAATTGAATCGAATTTGCACATTTTACAAATTGTATCACATTTTTACGATAAGTAAACAAACGTCCTTTTGTTCTCAACCTGAAGCACTTTTTAATTGTTTTTTTATTGAAAATTATGTTAAACGCCAGACGTACTTTCAAATTTAAATCAAATCATTATATCGACATAACATATCTACAATATTACATTTTTTATTTCATATGTTCTTGCACACCTATATTGAGTTATTTAGCTTGCATATTCGCATGCCAATTTTTATTGAAATGATGAGTGATCCTAGGCCTCTTCTGTATCGTTCCATTTTTTGATCTGTTGCTGCTTGCAGCCAGTTTCTACCCCCCACAGCGACTATGTTGTCGGACCATCTTTTTTTAGGTCTTCTGATGCCTCTTTTATCCTCCCGAGGTCTCCATTTCAAAAATTTGTCCCATAATTTCCCCATTTACCAACATTTCATACCAATATCTAAATTCATCTCATTCAAAAACCATAATTTTTGTTTTCCTAAATTTAATGAAATTTAATTCTTTATACAAAACATACAGGTATGTATTTTAATAACAAACACAACATATGTATAGAAAATAAATAAATATATATGGTATGTATAATATTCTCTATATTATTGATATTTAAAGCATTTACTTTGTGGTTTTTAATTAAAAAAAATATATATTTTTTTACAAAAATGTAAGTAATATTAGTATATAAGCACTCGCTGAGATTTTTGTCTGCCGGTTTCGAGACGTACCCGTCTCTTCTTCAGGATAATCACTACACCAGCATGCAAACAGTACTCCACGTCGCTAACATAGCACTATTCACAATCTTATAACTACATAAAATGTTTTTTTTTATCCAAATAATACATAAAATTATTTCTACAAACAATACGTAAAATATTGATTACTTTTTGTTAGTTTAATTATATATTTATATATATATATATATATATATATATATATATATATATATATATATATATATATATATATATATATATATATATATATATATATATATATATATATATATATATATATATATATATATATATATATATATATATATATATATATATATATATATATATATATATATATATATATATATATATATATATATATATATATTTATATACATATATATTTAAATATATATATATATATATATATATATATATATATATATATATATATATATATATATATATATATATATTTGTAATTCCTAGTGCATGTTGGTCCTCGGATCGACCAAAATCGCATGTGATTATATTACTAATATTACTAATGTTTTTGTAAAAATATATAAGTAAATATATGTTTATAGCGTATTGTGAGTACCTACATGCATACGTAAAACATATGTCATCGAATTGAGGAATTCCTAAATTTCTTGGCTAGCGTTAGTACCATGTAAGCTTTGTAGCTAGTAACATCACAGCCGTCTGACAATTTGATAAAGTTACCACAGAAAAAGTAACATCGGAAAGTGAATATTAAAATTTAACGAAGGATGGATACCAAAAATGAAGAGAAAAAACACAAGTTTCCAATAACACAAATATTTGCAGCATTAGTATGTGAGTTGAATTAAAATTTTTGTGATTAGTGACTCTGTTTATTCTGGAGGTCTCGAGTTTGATCTCCAGGAGGGGTGAAATAAATATAAGTGATTTTTTCACTCTAATATTTATTTAATATTACCCTGGACTGGTACCTGAGGCGGAGGGCTGGACACCTTTCTTTCACGTGTTAACGATCAAGATAGCACTACGTTTATATGATGCAGTGTCATATGCACCATTGGGGTGCTTATGACACTGCATCATATATCAAATAAACTGGGATAAGGGTTTGAAGAATGATAGTGACTTTGTTTATTAATTTATATAATAAAATATTTTTTATTAAAATTTAGACTGTACTGAAATGTATGAACTTTTTTAAAATATTTATTTTTACTCATTATTTGAATGTTTTGTGGTATTTTTTCAATATTTTTTTACTTGAAAAATATATTTCTAATAAAATTACTATTTATCATATTTGCTCACTTCTTTCAAGAACGTCATAAATCAAAAATTGTCAATTTTCAGTTGTGCATGTTTTTAGAATGCCCAGAAAATGTACTATATCCCAGCAAAAGAGACATATTTTTAACTTAATATTTACCCGCTACAGGGCAGAAAGTGTTGTTTTTGCATTTTTAAGAAAGGGTATTGTTTAATTATTTTTTTAAATGTATTAAATATTTTTCAAATGGAGAAAAAACCTTCAGGTTTAACCTAAAAAGTTCTGTTGCACAGTAAAAAGTTCAGTAAGTGGCTTGATATTTATTTTTAATACATTGCATCATATTTTTAAACTTTAAAAACGTTCTCCTGAAAAATCAAGTATTTTGATTTATGACGTTCTTGAAAGGAGTGAGCGATATGCAAGTATGTAAATTTTCTATTCTGTTTTTTTTTAATCGTGCTGATAAACTCTATTTTATGCAAATCACATTTATGTTATTCATAGAAATTACATTTGTAAATATTTATTTATTTTTGAAATCAATATTTTAGGATTTAATTTTGTTATTTTATATTTTATAACTTACTAATTAGCTTTCAATGAATATACATTTTAGAATCCACTCAAATATTTTTGACGCTTTGACAGTAAGAAGTGGATTTACATAATAATAAAATAAAATAAAACCCTTACCCTCACCCCAGTGGTGCATAGGGCACTGCGTCATACAAATGAAGTGTTATCTTGATCGTTTACACATGAATGAAAGGTGATCAGCCCTCCGCTTCAGGTGCCAGTCCAGGGTAACATTGAATAAATATTACAGTGAAAAAAACACTTATATTTACACACATATGTATATTTGAAAAATATGTAGGTTTTTTTTTTAATAAAATTTTAAAGCACTAACTTTTTTGACTTTTCAATTAACAACTGAAAGTAATAAGTTAAATCAGAATTAATATTTTATTCCAAGTTAATTGTTATTTATTTTTGAGAAAGAAACTATTTTTTCGAAATCGGTTGACAGTTATTAAGTTAGAATAATAATAATAATAAATAACAATTTTTTTTTTATAAATTTGTAATAAAATTAATATAATATTTTTAATATCTTCAAATCTTTTAATGCTGGTAGATCCATGGTTTTTTTTTCTCCGAGGTATTTATATTTATATATATATATATATATATATATATATATATATATATATATATATATATATATATATATATATATATATATATATATATATATGTATATATATATATATATATATATATATAATATATATATATATATATATATATATATATATATATATATATATATATATATATATATATATATATATATATATATATATATATATATATATATATATATATATATATATATATATATATATATATATATATATATATATATATATATATATATATATATACATATATATATATATATATATATATATATATATATATATATATATATATATATATATATATATATATATTTATATATATATATATATATATATATATATATATATATATATATATATATATATATATATATATATATATATATATATATAAATATATATATATATATATATATATATATGTATATATATACATACATATACGTTTTTAAAGTTTATTGAACTTTTTACTGTGCAACAGATCTTTTAGGTGAATGTTTTTTCTCCATCTGAAAAATAGATGATAAATTTTAATACATAATAACACATTTTTTTCAAAATGAAAAAACAACACTTTCTGCCCTGTAGCGGGTAAATATTATGCTTTTGCTGGGATATGTATTTAAAATATAAGTTTGGAATAAAGAGTTTCAGTGGACTGGACTGGTATGTTATAATGATTCCTTACTTCCAACGGACTCCCGAATTATTTCCCTTTGTGACGTACATACTCGTCAATGCCGCAGACTTGGAGTCTGTTTATGATCTAAAGTTTTCTTTCCCGATACATTTTGCTTAGAAGTTTTGAAAGTCACTACTAACGAACCTCTTGCCAAGTTTCCGCTTCTCATAATTTGGCAAGCCGCCATAATTCACATATTGAAACGTGTTCAAGTTCAAGGTTGACGTTAATTAATATTAAATTTGAATTAATTTTCAATGAAAGATGAGTCGAAACACTATTTAAATAACTAACTCCAATAGGGAATGATTTTTAATTTTTTATTGATATTCCTCCTGAATATAAATATATATATATATATATATATATATATATATATATATATATATATATATATATATATATATATATATATATATATATATAACGTGGTAATATTTTCCTTTTGAAAATTAAGTGTAAATAATATGTAAAGTGGGTGTATAATAATAAAATAAACAATGTGTTGCTTTGTAATTAAAGAAACGACAATAAAAGTTTATTCTTAATTAATCTTTACAATAATTTTTATATCTATCTGATTCTGACAGTTATTTTTTCCTATCGGATCTCTTTTGTTTAATTCTGTGCGACGCATGCGACATCTGTGGTAGAACTGTTTTATAATATGTAGGTACTTTTTGTAAGTACTTAATAAAATGTATAGGTAGGTACCTAGTTATTTTATTACATCTCCCCCCTTGGGGAAGAAAATTCATAGTAAAATTTTCACTCGTCCTCCGGATCATCTCCTTGAAGTGAAGGGACTGGTATAAGTTTAGTGATATGATAAAGGTTTGATTTTATTTTTTTGTGACCTGTATCAATTCTGTATATTGAGTTAGAAATTTTTTCAATAATTTTATAAGGTCCAATTTTTAGTTCATCCAATTTTTTTCTGTTTAGCTTGTTTCCATTTTCCACATACACCATGTCTCCTACGTTGAATTCGCAGCCTATTCTATTTTTGTCAAATAATGTTTTATTGTAATTATGTGATTTTATTGTATTTTCAAGCGCTATTTGCCTGTCTCTAATCCAGTCATTATTAGATTTTCCTTGTTTTAATTCGTTGGGTAAAATATTTACATCTGTACCATATAACGTGGTAATATTTTCCTTTTGAAAATTAAGTGTAAATAATATGTAAAGTGGGTGTATAATAATAAAATAAACAATGTGTTGCTTTGTAATTAAAGAAACGACAATAAAAGTTTATTCTTAATTAATCTTTACAATAATTTTTATATCTATCTGATTCTGACAGTTATTTTTTCCTATCGGATCTCTTTTGTTTAATTCTGTGCGACGCATGCGACATCTGTGGTAGAACTGTTTTATAATATGTAGGTACTTTTTGTAAGTACTTAATAAAATGTATAGGTAGGTACCTAGTTATTTTATTACATATATATATATATATATATATATATATATATATATATATATATATATATATATATATATATATATATATATATATATATATATATATATATATATATATGAATATCTTACCACCATAAACGCATATTATTAATATTTACTGTATTAATATAAGAGTTTCCTAACAACAAAAAAGCTTCTTTGTCTCACCAAAGGATCGGCTGTCCAAATTTAAAACACAATAAGCTACATTTTTTTTGTAGTAGGTTTTTATTGCACTTTTGGACTAAGTAGAGTCTACTTAGTCCATAAATGCAAAAAAAAACTACTACAAAAAAATGTCCCTTACTGTGTTTTAAATTTGGACAGCCGAGATGTCATTAGTGAAAATTCTAGTGATTCTTGTGCAATGTTTTTTTTTAAATGGATAATATACGTATATATATATATATATATATATATATATATATATATATATATATATATATATATATATATATATATATATATATATAGATATATATATATATATATATATATATACATATATATATATATATATATATATATATATATATATATACATATATATATATATATATATATATATATATATATATATATATATATATATATATGGAACTTCAAACAATTTGAGTAGTGTCGTTATCATTATGGGTAGAATCGGTGAATGTTACACGTTAACCTGCACCTTCATTTGTTTCTGTAAGTTTGTTGTGTTCTCATCTAATTGATGAAAGACATTCAAACAATTTGGATTGCACTGTATTTCATTTCTAAAAAAACTAACTAACTAATCACGCCGCTTCCCCGCAGGGGTAGGCAGAGAGAATAGAACGCCACACCACTGTGTCTTTGCAAATATTCTTCGCCTCTTCCACGTCCATGCATCTCCTCATACATATCCGCCGATTGTTACGACTCCTAACCTGACCACTTCATTTCTTGTTATATGTTTTACATTGTTTGTGAACCATAAATAAATAAATATTTTTTTTTTGTTGATACCTCATCAAAGATGAAGAAGAATATGGAAGTCTGGGCATTTACGGGGCTGACGACCGTCATGCTGGTTTAAGTGATCACTTTACACACGTGTAACATTCACCAATTCTGCCCATTATTGACAACCACACTACTCAAATTCTTGGAAGTTCTATATATACGAACCAATTTAGAAACCTTGTTCTTGAATCACTAAAACTTCACTAGAGACATCTATTGGCGAGATGTAAAGAAGCTTTTTATCAAGCAGAAACTCTTATATTAGTATGTGAGGTCCGAATCCTGGATTATAATCACACACATGAGAAACGCCAGAAAATACCATTCTCATTTTTATTATTTAAGCTTATAATTTATTTGGACACACTCAAAATGTTGTAAATAAATTTGTGTTTATCGTATTTTTACAACATTTTGTAAATTTGTGAATAATTTGTGAATTCCAGGTAACCTAGGGTCGTTCAACAGCGGCATGGGCATAGGGTGGCTATCCCCCGCCATTCCCCAAATGAAGGCTGCCGACCACGAGGGCCAACTGACGCCGGCCCTGCTGTCGTGGCTTGCCGCCCTGTTCCCGCTAGCATCCCTCATATGCACCCCTCTGACAGCCCTTATATCCGAGGCTCTAGGGAGGAAGGCGTGTGCCATGGCGGCGGCCATACCCTTTGCGGTGAGGATGACTTACTAAAAACTAACTTACTAACTGGATTATAATCACATACATGAGAAACGCCAGAAAGTATCATTTTCATTTTTAGAGTCAATTAATTTACAACAATTTGAGTGTGTCCAAATACTTGTTGAAATGGTGAAAAGGGTCTCTGCTAAATAAAAGCTATCTTTTTTCCACCATAGATGGCTACAGTGAGCTCAAACGTATTGTATCATGAGATTTATAATATTTGGTAGGAGTTCCAAAAAAATAATATTGTGGTGGTCAATTTATAGGTAGAATAACATTTTGAGTGTGTCCAAATACTTCACAAAATCTGGATTATCTCCAATTACAGGAGTTATTTCCATATTATTTTTAAAAATAAAAATCACAACATTTTAAGTGTGTCCAAATACTTGTTAACAAATATGGGATTCTCCACTCAGGCGTTGTGGTCTATGTTGAGATGTCAAAAGATGTAATATTTAAAAGAAAAAAAACAGAGGGGAAGACAATGACGAAGACAATGGTATGCGCATGTGATGAGAATGGAACCATCCAGACTCCCTTACATTGCATTGTAGACGTCTTCCGAGCAGACCACCAAAGAATTGGATTAACAGCTGGGAATCGACATCGCAGGAGGCTAAATCTCTCTTAAAAACAGGCCACAAAGCCTTCACTAAGCAGAATAAGATAAAGAAGAAGAAAATTCCTTTTTTCCCACTATTTTCCCTACCACATTGCATTGTAGACAACTTCCGGGCAGACCACCAAAGAAATGGATTGACAGCTCGGCTGCCCAAACTCAAAACACAGTAAGGGACATTTTTTCCATAGTAAGTTTTTTTTGCATTTTTGGACTAAGTAGATTCTTTGAGTGGATCAAAACACAAAGTCTTTTTATTTCTCAAAATAATATATCAGTATGATCCACAAAGTTAATGCTTTCAATATTCAAAACATAAGTTGATTCTACTTAGTCCAAAAATGCAAATAAACGTACAACAACAAAAAAAATGTCCCTTACTGTGTTTTAAGTTTGGACAGCCGAACTAGAATCGACATCTCAGGATGCTAATCCCTTTAAAAAACAGGCCACAAGGCCTACACTTAGCAGAATAAGATAAAGAAGAAAAACTAATTTTTTTTTATTCTCTCTCTCTGGTTTCAATCCTGGGATTGGTTTGCAGCAATTTCCTCTGTTCTTCTCTTCCATTCTTCCCTGTCTTGTGCGGTTCTTTTGAAATGTGCATATGATGAGCAGCGCACGTCCTAGTCTCAGCACAGTTCCTCCAGGTACTCTCGGCGTGGGCGTCCCCTAGAGTCTGTCCCCTCGATCATACCCTCCATTATGGCATGCAAGAGACCCTCTTGACGTATTACATGGCTGATCCACCTTGCATGCCTTTCGGACAAGGTCCTGAGCAGGTGCCTTCCTCCTTTCCTTGACGAACTTCCTCATTCGTGATGAGGTCTCTCCAGGAAATTCTTAATAGTCTTTTTCTTGATTATCTCTCATAAAATTCCAGATAAACGCCTCACTGATTCTCGCCTCGGACAACATCCACTACCTCTTGGCAGGCAGGTTCGTCCTGGGTATCGGGATCGCCCTTGCTATAGGCAACATCCCCGCCTACACGGGCGAAACGGCCGAGCCCAGGATCAGGGGCGTGCTGGGCTCGCTGTTCACTCTAACCCTCACCCTAGGCATGACGACTGCCTACGTCATAGGCGGATTCGTGTCTTACAAGGTGGCCGCCATGGTGATGCTGGCTACAGCCGTACTGAGCGCTCTGCTCTTCCTCATACCGCCTGAGACGCCTGCCTGGCTGGTCATGAAGGGAAAGATGGAGGTATGAAAAGGTATTTTTTTTTAATTAAACAATCTTATACCATATGTAGAAGTAACAATTGGGATTAAAAGTTCGTAGGCTGGCACATACATACATGACGTTACTAGCATTAAATGCATGTGATTTTTTCATATTAAAAATATTATAAAAGTAACGATTTATTTGTTAGAGTAACAAGAGTTAATTTTATGAAAACTGTGAAATGTTTATATTCCTAATTTTTTTCTCTTTTTTGTGTGTATATTAGGTTAAAATCGTTAAAAACAATAAAAAATGTATAAAAAAAAAGAACTTCACCGACAAGACACACAAGGTGGCTTGGTGAAAAAAAAAGAGTTCCAAATATGTATAAATTGTGATTTAAATAAATGTATACAAATAAAAAAATAAATTTAAAAAAATTGGGCTGAAAAGTTCGCAGGTTAAATTATAGTGCCTGAAACGCCCGCTTGGCTGGTTATGAAAGGAAAGATGGAGGTATGAAAAGGTATTTTTTTAAATTAAACAATCTTATATGTAGAAGTAAAAGTTGGGATGAAAAATTTGTAGGCTCGCACATAGAAGACGTTACTAGCATTAAATGCATGTGATTTTTTGTATTTAAAATCTTATGAAAGTAAAAATTGGGCTGAAAAGTTCGCAGGGTGAGTTATAGTGCCTGAGACGCCCGCTTGGCTGGTTATGAAAGAAAAGATTGAGGTTTGAAAAGGTATTTTTAATTATTTAAAAATCTAATTGAAGTAACAATTGGGCTTAGAAGTTCATAATCTGACACAAAGATGGAGTTAAATGCATACGATTTTTCAATAAGAAATCAAAATGAAAAAATTCCACAGAAGTAGCAGTTGGGCTGAAAAGTTCGTAGGCTGACCCATAGATGGCATTAATAGAATAATTTTCATATTCATATTAAGTTAGTACTAACCATGAAAAGATACGTGTATAAATTTGACTGTTTTTTGTTTTGAAATTAAGCTTTTGCAGGTGAAAAGTAAAACTGTAGATGAAAACACCTGTTAGTTTTCGAAACTAGTCCTGTTCAATGTAATAAAACTCTTTTCATTAATTGATTTGGCTTTGTCACTTTGTGGTAAAATCTTAACTAACAATATGACAATGACTAAAGCCTCCCCCTATTGTCTGAGTTCCCACTGATAAGAAATAAAAATAAATAAAATTAAATAAATAAATAAAAATAAGAAACAGCTCCTACCCCCTCTTCAACCTTCAACGTCCCAAGGACCCAACTCAAAAATTTAGAATTAGCTTCACATACGGTGTTTGAAAATGATGCGGAATGCATCGAAACACGTGTCATAGTAGATTTTAAGAAATAGTGGTATTTACTACGTAAAACATGAATTTTTGTCTGCCTCCGTAGTGTAATGGTCAGCACGCTCGGCTACCGTTCTGGAGGTCCCGGGTTCGATTCCCAGGGGGGGTCAAATAAATACAAGTGATTTTTTCACTGTAATATTTATTCAATATTACCCTGGACTGGTACCTGAAGCGGAGGGCTGATCACCTTTCCTTCATGTATAAACGATCAAGATATCACTGCGCTTATATGAAGCAGTGCCCTATGCACCATTGGGGTGCGGATAAGGGTTTTAAATAAAAACAAGAACTAAAAAAAGAAATAAAATCAGTGTGTTTATTTTTTTTAAATAGTCAACATGTCATTAACCACATAACTGTCGAATCAATTAATGGAATTATTTGAATTGGTGATTGCAGAGGGCAGAAAAATCTATAGCCTGGCTGCGTCGAGTGGATACCCAGCATCCCATAGTGGTGGAGGAGTTGACGCGACTGCAAGAGGCCACCAAGCAAGCGCCGACTTCCCGTTTCATAGCAGCAAAACAGCTAAGTGAGTTGGATAGACTTTATTTTTAAAGGTGTCTCAACTTGACAGGAAACATGTCGTTCACTCCTTTCAACAACGTCATATTTAAAAAATCGTCAATTTTCAGTTGTGCATGTTTTCGGAATGCCCAGAAAATGCACTATATCCCAGCAAAAGCGGCATATTTTAACTTAATATTTACCCGCTGCAGGGTAGAAAGTGTTGTTTTGCATTTTAATTCTTTTTTTACATATCCTAAATATTTTTCAAATGGAGAAAAAATATTCAGGTTTTACCTAAAAAGATCTGCTGCACAGTAAAAAGTTCAATATGTGATTTGATATTTATTGTTAATAATTTAATATTAATATTAAAACATTCGTTTTAATTTGTACCAGAAGATGAAAACATCTGTCGTTTTCGAAACTAGTCGTAAATAAACTAAAACTCATTAAAGAGGTATATTCAAGTGTTTAATTTTAATAAAATAAACATAGAAAATGCAAAATTTGACAGATATACGGGTTCTAAAAATTTGATCCATAATGAAATGTCATTTTTTTCAGTATTTGTGAAGCCAGTACGTCGCGGCTTCCTCTTCAGCGTCATGGCCATCTGCATCCAAGGGTGGATTGGGATGATAGCGGTCCACAGCTACTCAGTTTCAATCTTCTTGGAGAGCGGTGCAGCCAGCCTGACAGCAGAAGGCGCATCGGCCGTGTATGGAGGCATACAAATTCTAGGAGCTATATTTGTCACATCGCTAGTCGAGAGGGCCGGAAGGAAGGTTGGTCAAGGCATTTGTTTTTAATATATTTTTTTTCAAAACATATTACATACATAAAATATTCCTGATGAGTAACTTCTATTTCTCATTTTGGGACATGGGATTAAGGTTAACAAGACTGAAACACATTTGTCTTATCATTGAATAAAGTAATATATTTTTTTTAAATAATAATAATAATCCCTTACCGCACCCCAATGTTTCATATAAACGCAGTGTTATCTCGATCGATTACACATGAAGGAAATGTGATCAGCCCTCCACTTCAGGTACCAGTCCAGTGTAATATTGAATAAATATTAGAGTGAAAAAATCACTTATATCCGAGACCTCCAGAACGGTAGGCGAGCATGCTGACCATTACACTACGGAGGCGGACAAAAAATAACCATTATTTAAACTATTTTTTTTAAATAACCAAAACTAATACATCGCAAAATATAAAAACAATAAACCTACCTGTTTAAAAATATATATCAGAAAAATAATAGTCTTTTCGTAGGAATAACCGGCAAAGCCTCTATTTTTATGCCTGTTTACAGGTAGAAAAGTAAGGATAGTGTAAATAGATGTAATCACAAAATCCCAGACCAATTAAAAAAAAATTGTATAAATTTTGCAATTGGCGGGAATCGAACCCGCGACACCAGTTTTGCAGTCGAGTGTCTACCCAACAACGCCACGGCATTTGTCCGTGTTTAAATTTGTGTGTTGTTTGTGAAAATTATCAAGAAATGCGCATACTGCGACACAACCTCACAGCTCAACTGCCAAAAAAATCTGCCAAAATCGTCGATATATCGACGAGCCATGCTTATGACAAGTAAACCATCGATATATCGACTCTCACCCTTCAAACAACCAAGTCTTGCAATGTTTCCAGGTGCTCATGTCCTGTTCCTGCATAAGCGTCGGGATCTGCATGCTCACCATGGGCACCTTCTTCCATCTGCAGTACATGGAGGTCGACCTCCAGATGGTGTCTTGGATCCCGGTTGTGGCGCTGTCTCTCTGCGTCTTCACCTACACGATCGGAGCCGGATCTATACCGTTCATCCTCATGTCGGATCTCTTGACGAACGAAGTAAGTGCGACAGCTTGAAGACATACCAGTTATGAGGTTTTACTTTAAATGTAAAAATAAAATATATTATTTTGAGAAATAAAAAGACTTAGTTCTTTGATCCACTCACATTTTTATTAACAACCAACTAGTTTCGGCAACAACCTGTTGCCCTCTTCAGGGTTTAATTTATGACTCATAAATTAACTCAAAGTACGGATACCATACCTAAGGATTTTGCTAGGATTGTACACACGGAATGCAAATCGTCCTCGCCATGGTACCCAGAGGTTTATAAGCAGCCTAAAAGAGAGGAATGAAAATGAGTTTCACTGCCTACGAGTGATCGAGGGTTAAATGAACAAAATATATGATAACATTTTTTCCAGGTTCGAAGCGTTGCTGGAATGGTGGTTGTCCAAGTGCTCTTCCTCAACACCTTCATCATCCTGCGCTTCTATGCTCCTGTGGCAGCAGCCTTTGGAAGCCACTTTATTTTCTACTTCTTCGGAGTCTCAGCCATAGTCGGCGGCTTCATTACCATGCTCTTCCTTCCCGAAACTAAGGGAAAGTCAATACAAGAGATACAAGACTTCCTGAGCCAGTGACCTAGACAAATTTAGATTAAAAATAATTACTTTTATACTATTTATTTAATTATATGAACAAGTGAAAAAAATATTATATCGAATTTTTAATACTTGATCTTTACATACATACGATTGAATGGCGTTAATAAAATCAACGTGTTCTTTCACAATATTTTCAGTGCGTCCAAATCATTGTTTACAAATTTGGAATAGTCCACTTAGAATTATTATGTTCTCTTGAATTATTATGTCTTTGCACTGTTCCGTGTCTGTCTGCTGTGCTGGTCGGGGTTGTGGGCGTCTGTGTACCGGCCAACGTCGAGTCGTAATCGGATCTAGCTGACTAATTGAACTAAACACTAATCCCTTTCACTGCCTACACCGGGGTACTTCTAGAAAATTTGGTGATGGCCTTACAGCCTTGTATTATTTAGATTGGCAGTGACAGGTATATTGAAAGCTTTTAAATGTAAATTCATAGTAAAATCGGGATACAATTTTATGTTGTTTCACATTTTCAATAAATTTCGCAACTTAGTTCAAAAAAAAAAATTGCTTAGCAAGAGCAGATCTGTCAGGAAGCCTAGATGCTTCTGTATCAGATCTGGGCATGCGGTGGGACAGCTTTCAATATTATGTTCTCTTCTTCATTTTCTTGGTGAAGGCCTTGTAGCCTATTTTTTTTATAAGGTTTAGCCTAGTACGATGTCGATTGTAATCTTCTTTGTGTACAAACCCAGATTTGTACACAAAAATTTAGACACTCAAAATATTGCGCAAAATATTTAATGAAGGTCTCTGCACAGTGAAAAGTTTAAAAAACACAACTTATCGTAGTCGTACAGGAGAAAGTGACCAACTAACAAAAGGTAAAATGGGCCATTTAAGTCACGTTTGCTTGGCAACAAAATAAACACCAATGCAGTTAGTCATTTTTACCAAGTCAATATATTATACTTCCAAGTTTAAAATCCTTTGGGATGTTGTCTGGGCAATATTAAGCCAGTAAGGTATCAAATAGTCAATGATCACGTTTTTGTAAACAAATGCACTTGGTCACTTTCTCCTGTATGACTACGATATATATATATATATATATATATATATATATATATATATATATATATATATATATATATATATATATATATATTTATATATATATACATAAATATATATATATATATATATATATATATATATATATATATATATATATATATATATATATATATATATATAAATATATATATATATATATATATATATATATATATATATATATATATATATATATATATATATATATATATATATATATATATATATATATATATATATATATATATATATATATATATATATATATATATATATATATATACATATATATATATATATATATATATAAATATATATATATATATATATATATATATATATATATATATATATATATATATATATATATATATATATATATATATATATATATATATATATATATATATTTATATATATATATATATATATATATATATATATATATATATATATATATATATATATATATATATATATATATATATATATATATATATATATATATATATATATATATATATATATATATATATATATATATATATATATATATATATATATATATATATATATATATATATATATTTATGTATATATATATATATATATATATATATATATATATATATATATATATATATATATATGTTTATATATATATATATATACATATATATACATATATTCAAGATGCCGCTTCCCCGCAGGGGTAGGCACGGAGAATAGAACGCCATACATACACACACATACCGTTGATCCTGGCGTAACTTTCAAGTATTTTAATTACTTGAACATGTCAAGTATTCCCAGGATGACTTATGTGAAGGAGATTAAGGTAGGTAAAATTTGTGTTATCACTTTTTAATGAGAACATCTGTCGTTCTCTAAACTAGTCGTGTTTACATTAATAAACTCAAAAGTGGTCTTACACAAGTGTTTCATTTTCATCTTAAAATTATCATCCTGTTCCACAATGTTTTTGCCAAATTAATAATAAAAAATAATGTAAAATAAAACTTAGTAGATTCAAAAATATGTGTTTGATTTAAAAATTAATACATAATTTAAAATGGAATTCTACAAATTAAACGCATAATCAATAAATAAATATATTATATATTAACCTTAAATTTTATAATTATTATCGCTTTATAGTGAGGAAGTGACATATTCCAGATAACGATAGATTGTTGGATGTCTTTTGCTAACAATCCGACGACATCTGTTTGAACTATGAATATCAATCTGACTTGGAGAGATTCAAAGAGGCCGGAATGCAACAAAACATCTAGAAGGCAGTGGCTTACAGAAAGCCTATATAGAAAGCAGAATTGTAGAAATGTCGTTACCATCATTCCTACCTAGAAATTACAGCATTCATAAACTAGCCTATTTAAGTACATCACACAATAATAATAATAATAATAATACCCTTATCCGCACCCCAATGGTGCATAGGGCACTGCGTCATATAAACGCAGTGTTATCTTGATCGTTTACACATGAAAGAAAGATGATCAGCCCTCCGCTTCAGATACCAGTCCAGGGTAATATTGAATAAATATGACAGTGAAAAAATCACTTATATTTATTTTATCCCCTTGGGAATTGAACCCGGGACCTCCAGAACGGTAGCCGAGCGTGCTGACCATTACACTACGGTGGCGGACATCACACAATTTAATACAAAAATAATAATTCGACACTGGCTAGAACACCCAAGACGGGTGAAAAGCCATTATGAGGAAGTAGACGAATTTAATACAAAAAATTAACTAAAAACTAAGACACAACATTTTTGGGTGTCACCAAAACCTTGATCACAAATCTGGGTTTCTCCAGTTGAGAGTTATGTTTACATTTTAACATCTCAACATAGATGAAGAAAAATATTGATGCCTGGATATTTACAGGGCTCATGACCTGATATAGGATTAACAACATTTTGAGTGTGTCCAAATACTTGTTCACAAAATCTGGATTATCTGTAATTACAGGAGTTTTTTATATTATTTTTTGACATCTCATCAAAGATGAAGAAGAATATGGAAGTCTGGATTCGGACCTCACATACTAATAAAATAGTTTCTGCTCAATAAAAAGCTTCTTTTCATCTCACCAATAGATGTCCCTAGTGAAGTTCTAGTGATTCAAGAATAATGTTTCAAAATTGGTTCATATATATAAGAACTTCCAAGAATTTGAGTAGCGTGGTTGTCAATAATGGGTAGAATGGTGAATGTAACACGTGTGTAAATTGATCACTTAACCAGCTTATTATATTCCTGTAAATACCCAGACATGCATATTCTTCTTCATCTATTGTATATTAAGATGTCAACATGTAACACTAAGAGCACATGGTATGGTATCCCAAAAAGCATGCAAAAAGATGAGTTACAATATTTTGTGTGTGCCCAAATACTTGTTCACAAATCTGGATTATCTCCAATTATGGGAGTAATTTTCATATTATTTTTTGACATCTCATCACAGATGAAGAAGAATACGAAAATCTTGTTAAAAAATCATTTACGGGTCTCATTTCGGAAATTGGTTCAAATATATATTGAACGTCCAGGAATTTGAGTAGTGCGGTTGTCAATAATGGGTAGAATTGGTGAATGTTACAAGTGTGTAAAGTGATGAATTAAACCAGCCTATGACGGTGGTCAGCCCCGTCAATCCCCAGACTTCCATATCCATATCTTCTTCATCTTTGATGAGATAAAAAATAACTCCAATAATTGGAGATAATCCAGATTTGTTGACAAGTATTTGGACAAACAAATTCTTGAAGTTCTATATATATAAACCAATTTTGAAACATTGTTCTTGAATAACTAGAACTTCACAAGAGACATCTATTGGTGAGATGAAAAGAAGCTTTTATAGAGCAGAAACTCTTTTATTAGTGTGTGAGGTCCGAATCCTGGATTGTAATCACACACATGAGAAACGCCAGATAATATCAGTTTCAGATTTTGTAAACAAGTATTTGGACACACTCAAAATGTTGTGAACATGGAAATTCTTCTTCATCTGTGATGATATGCCAATAAATAATAAATGATGAATTATTGCACATCACCATCAAATGTCCACAAAACACCTCAGTTCTTTTATCATCTGCTCAGAATTTTCTGGATTTCTTCCGTAGACTTCCCTTTAGTTTCAGGCAGCAGGAGGATGGTCAGTAGGCCTCCGATGGCAGAACACGTCCCGAAGAAGTAGAAGACGACGTGAGTTCCGAAGTACTCTGCTGCTGGAGCAAAGAAACGGAGAGTCAGGAAGGAGTTCAGGAGGGAGATCTGGATGGCGAACATTGTAGCGAAACCGCGGACCTGAAAATAAACACAACATTTTTATTGATTTATTTATTTTAATACACATTATGTACATACATAAGTCATATGAATAGTCGAAACAATCGGCGGGTATGTATGGGGAGATACATGAACGTGGAAGAGGCGAAGAATGTTTGCAAAAACAGAGTGGTGTGGCGTTCTATTCTCTCTGCCTACCCCTGCGGGGAAGCGGCGTGATGGTTAGTTAGTTAGTTAGTTATTTAAATAATATTCCCGATGAGCAATTTCCGTTTCTTATTTTGGGACATGGGATTAGAGTTAACAACTAAATATACTAAAATACAAATAAGAATGTAAAAAAAGTATTAAAAATTGAACAAAACACTAGGTAAAAAAAAATATATAAGGCAATTAACAGTTTTACGAAACGTAAGTTTTATGAATTTTTTTTAATGGCTATTTACGAATAGGCATTAAAAAACATAAGGGAAGTAGCATATTTAGAAGATAAAAACGAGGACATGATATGTTTATTTGTGGGGTTTAACTTTCAATTCAGGCAAGATAATATAATAACTAATCACTTACACAAATATCTTATATATATATATATATATATATATATATATATATATATATATATATATATATATATATATATATATATATATATATATATATATATATATATATATATATATATATATATATATATATATATATATATATATATATATATATATATATATATATATATATATATATATATATATATATATACATGTATATATATATAAATATATATATATATATATATATATATATATATATATATATTATATATATATATATATATATATATATATATATATATATATATATATATATATATATATATATATTTATATAAACATCCACACACATTCTCTCACACTTACCTCATTCGTCAAAAGATCCGCCATCAGTATGTAGGGTACTGATGCAGCACCGACAGTGTAAGTGTACACACAGAGACTCAAGCAAACTACTGGAATCCACTGGACCTCGCTGAGGTCGACCCCTTGAGATTGCAACAGGAAATATGTCCCCATGCTGATCATGAAAAACGCCACGCAGAAACTGGAACCTGCCATCAGTATCTGGAATGATCAAATCGAAGGGTTCAATGTTTCAATTTGAGTATTTTGTGTTAGCAACACCACCTGATAAAACTAGTGAAGAACACTGGTACCATAAACCAAGCCAGCACACAAAATGCCGAACCCTCTTCTAGTGGAACGGAAGGCCCGTTGACGACAGTCAGCAGTCCGGCTTCTCCTGAGGAGTGCAACGTGGTTTCCTCCCAGCAATGAGCAAATGCTGACAAGTTCCTGATTGGTCCACACTAGTTTATCCTTCCAGTTCCCAACACAGATTTAAATAAAATACGTTCTTAGCTAGAAGAAACAAAAGTCCACTTAACATCTATTACATAGGTAGCAAGGTAAATAATAAATGCAAAACCCATCGAAAAAACTCCACCAAAAGTGTGGTACTAAAAAGGGCTTTTAAGTCAAATTAGATAAATAAGGCTATTGAGATGGTATGGGCACATAGGACGCAGAGAACCTAAACATTTTGTGAATCAGGCAATCGCCATGGATCTTCCTCGATAGACATCTAGAGAAAGACCAAAGGATTCATGGATGCTGCAAAGTTAGAATTTAAAAAAATAATTTTAAACATGTACGATTCAATTGTGTATATATCGCGCGCACAAACTGTGACAGCGCACCGCGTAGGCTTGCCAACTTGACGACTAACGCATTTGCTAGTAAAAGACGTGGGAAGGTATTCACACCGACGTTATATGTAGTACTATTATGAAAATATTTTTATTTTTTTAAACTTTTTTTTATAAAACACAATATAACTATAATTTGTTTTCTAAAAGATCCAATTTGATTTGTAATGCATCCAATTTGGTATATAAAACGCACAATGTGATTTATAAGGTGTCTTTTTTGTTTTATAAAACGTCCAATTTGAATGACAATGCGTCCCATTGGTTTTTTTTTTAAATCTCCAGTTTGATTTGTTTAAAGTCCTTTGATTTATAAAACATCCAACTTGATTTTATTTACTGTAACTGCAGACAGTTGGTAGAATTCCATATTGAATTGTTGGGTAATATATTCAAAATAAAACACAGTTTTTTGGATTGAATTCTACATTTATTTATGTATATATTAATACGTGACGCGTTTCGTCTTCTTAGGACATTATAAAACACTCTCGTGTTTGTCCTAAGAAGACAAAATGCGTAGGACAAATACGAGAGTGTTTTAAAATGTCCTAAGAAGACGAAACGCTTCACGTATTAATATATATATGAATAAATGTAGAATTCAATCCAAAAAACCGTGTTTTATTTTGGATATATTACCCAACAATCCTATTTTATTTACAATGCATCCAATTTTTTTGTTTAAAGTAAAATTTGTTTTGTAAAACGTCCGATTAGATTTATAAGGTTTCCAATTTTCCAATTCGGTTTGTAAAACATCCAATTTGAAATGTAAACCCTGTATCATCTCTCACCTTCCTTCCGGCGTGCTCGACCAAGGAAGTGACAGAAACGGCTCCCATTATCTGGATGCAGCCGTAGACTGTAGCGGCTCCTTCCGCAGTCAGGTTGGCCGTTCCGCTCTGTAGGAAGATGGTCACGGAGTAGCTGTGGACCGCCACCATGCCCATGAAGCTTTGGATGGCCATGTTCATGACGCAGAGAAGAAACCCACGACGAAGGGGCTTTGAGTGGACTATAACAAACGTTTTAATGAAGCCAAAAGAATGAATAATTAATTAGAAATCCCTTTTTGTCAATCCAGACTTGCGCAAAGACACTCATTTTTCATAGCTCCAAAACTGTCCAAGTTATTCCACAAAGACTATTTGTTAGATGTTAATTCCCTAAGTTCGTGTAGATTTAAAATTTTGCTTGGATTATTTACTGCAGAGACAGATTTAAGCTCCTTTTTCTTGTAGAACATGCTTGCTAACTTTTAACTTTTTCATCTTTTTTACGTTTTTCAGTATTTAATTTTAATAAAAAAAAAATAAAAATAAAAATTGTTTTGTGATAGTCAAGTATTTTTTGTATTTTATATAAACACTTTTATTCTAGTTCTACTTATACCTATACCTTTATACGGCTGTCCAAACTTATGTTATATATATATATATATATATATATATATATATATATATATATATATATATATATATATATATATATATATATATATATATATATTTATAATATATATATATATATATATATATATATATATATATATATATATATATATATATATATATATATATATATATATATATATATATATATATATATATATATATATATATATATATATATATATATATATAAAGGGTCCGCCATCTAAAGTTTTTTTTTTCAACTAGTGCTTATTTCGTGAATGGTAACACTTAGCTCATGTCTGATTTGACAGATAATTAGTTTTATCCTTCCGCTGAGCGAATATGGTTGTGTATACGCTTGAACAACGCTGGGAAATATTGCGACATTACTTTGAAAATCATGGTAATGTTGCAGAATGTGTGCGAAAATTGCGTACGGTTTTTGGAAGAAGAGAAGCACCGTCAGCTCCGTATGTTCGTTATCTTGTGAAAAAAGTGAAAGAAACTGGCATCCTCATCGATAAACCAAAGCGTGAAAAGCCAAAAACAGTGCGTACACCCGAGAATATCGATGTTGTGGCAGAAAGTGTGCGTGAAGCGCCATCAACATCAATTCACCGTCGTTCTCAACAATTGAACATTTCGGAGACATCATTGAGACGAATTTTGCATAAAGACCTTGGTATGACGCCATACAAAGTCCAATTGGTTCAGGAGTTGAAGCCAACTGACCATCCAATGCGTTTTCGCTTCGCTGAGTGGGCCTGCGATCGACTTACAGAAGATGCCGATTTTGCCAAAAAAATCATCTTTTCGGATGAAGCTCATTTTGATCTTGGCGGGTATGTAAACAAGCAAAATTGTCGTATTTGGGGCACAGAAAACCCGCACGCATACATTGAAAAGCCGGTACACCCAAAACGAGTCACTGTTTGGTGCGGATTTTGGTCCAGAGGCATAATTGGGCCATTTTTCTTTGAAAATGAGCAAGGAGTGGCCGTTACAGTCAATGGCGATCGTTATCGGGCCATGTTGAACGGATTTTTGTTCACAAAAATTGAAGAGGAGGATATTGGCAACATTTGGTTTCAACAGGACGGCGCTACGTGCCACACAGCCGAAGCTACACTCGATGTTTTGCGCCCTGTTTTTGAAGATCGCATTATCAGCCGCAGAGCTGATGTCGTTTGGCCACCTCGGAGCTGCGATTTGACACCGTTGGACTATTATTTGTGGGGTGCCCTCAAAGATAAATGTTACGCCGACAAGCCAGAGACAATTGACGCTTTAAAGGACAATATTCGTGAAGCCATTGGTGAAATACAGCTGCACACAATCGATAATGTGCTTAAAAATTGGACCGATCGTGTAGGCTACTGCATGGCCAGCCGAGGCAGCCATTTGAATGAAATTATTTTCCATTATTAACCGGAAGGATTGTACTTATAAATAAAAAAAGAAATTTGAGAAAATATTCAGTAGTTTTTTTTTTATAGCATTTTCAAAAAAAAAAGTTATTTGGCGGACCCTGTATATATATATATATATATATATATATATTTATATATATATATATATATATATATATATATATATATATATATATATATATATATATATATATATATATATATATATATATATATATATATATACATAGGTGATCAGCCCTCTGCTTCAGGTAATATTGAATAAATGTTTTAGTGAAAAAATCACTTATATTTATTTGGCCCCCCTGGGAATCGAACCCGGGACCTCCAGAACGGTAGCTGAGCGTGCTGACCATTACACTACGGAGGTGGACTTAAGTTTTACTTAAATTAAAATAGTAAATACCACTATTTATTCCATAATACCACTATTTCTTCCAAATACCACATTCCGCTTCCCATATCCAATAATAGTTTGAATGATTTATATGTCCTTTTTCTTCTTAAAACCCCTATCCACACCCGATGGTGCATAGGGCACTGCATCATATAAACACAGTGTTATCTTGATCAAATTGACAAAATGTTGTTAGATGTTTAATACTTAGTTGTTTTGCTGATTGAAGTTTAGAGGGTGATTCAATGTTCGCAGCAGCCTGGAGGATGGCCAATTCTTTCTTCAATATGGGGTCATCGAGATCATCTATCCTTCTGAGCCATGCTAAAGATTTAGCCGCTTTCTGTAAAAAAATGATAAAAATGAGAAGAATTCAACATGATCTGCTGCCAAAAATGACCAAAGACCTATGTCCGCCTTCATTTATTTATTTATTTATTTTTCAAAACATATTACATATATATATATATATATATATATATATATATGTATATATATATATATATATATATATTATAAATATATGTATATATATATATATATATAATATATATATATATATATATATATATATATATATATATATATATATATATATATATATATATATATACATATGTATATATATATATATACATATGTATATATATATATATATATATATATATATATATATATATATATATATATATTATATATATATATATATATATATATATATATATATATATATACATATATATACATATATATATATATATATATACATATATATATATATTTATATATATATATATATATATATATATATATATATATATATATATAATATATATATATATATATATATATATATATATATATATATATATATATATATATATATATATATATATATATATATATATATATATATATATATATATATATATATATATATATATATACATATATATATATATATATACATATATATATATTTATATGTATATATATATATATATATATATATATATTTATATATATTATATATATATATATATATATATATATATATATATATATATAATATATATATATATATATATATATATATATATATATATATATATATATAAATAAAACCTTATCCTCACCCCAATGGTGCATAGGGCACTGCGTCATATAAACGCAGTGTTATCTTGATCGTTTACACATGAAGGAAAGGTGATCAGCCCTCCGCTTCAGGTACCAGTCCAGGGTAATATTGAATAAATATGACAGTGAAAAAATCACTAATATTTATTTCACCCCCCTTGGGAATCGAACCCGGGACCTCCAGAACGGTAGCCGAGCGTGCTGACCATTACACTACGGAGGCGGACAAAATATATAATATTCCCGATGAGTAATTTCTATTTCTCATTTTGGGACATGGGATTAAGGTTAACAAGACTGGAACACCAATAATAAAGTTACAAAAAATATATTTTTTTAAATAACCAAAACTAATACATGGTAAAATATAAAAACAATAAACAGGTATAATAAATACGCAAAAGAAGCATATTTAAAATAAACAAATGAGAAAATATAAAAAACATAAGGTAAAAACAAAATAAGAAAATATGACTAAACACTACATATATTTCTTTCCATAACGTATTTTTTCTGATCATTTATTTTCATAGTCTAGTGGTAACGGCATTTGGCTACCATGCTGGAGGTCCTGGGTCCGATTCCCATTATAAACCTTGGTATCTTTGTGGTAAAGTAGTTAGAACACTCTCCTTATCACTCATATGTGTAATACCACTTAAAAACATAACTGGATTCAGAATGACCATTATATCATCAGGTCAAATGTAGGATTTGACGTGATAATGGAATGGTTATTCCCAAACACCGGTTTCGAAAACAGTCATGAAGTATTATTTTTAAGTGGTATTACACAAAATGAATGATGAATGATAAGGAGAATGGTATTTTTGAACGATGAATGATATGAATGATAAGGAATAACTCGCAAACCCTCCATTTAAGAGGCTTGTCTACATGTAGGATAGTTAGAAAAGGGAAAGTATATGTGTAAAATACATTACAAACTTCCAGACCAATTGAAAATTAATTTTTCTTGAATTCGCCTTGCAATGGATCATTCTCATGATGTGTTATTATTGGCTAATAAATTAATATGAAAAATCACAAGACTATTACAAGACTGTTACATTCTTATAGAAATCTGTAGAGAAGTAATGGAGATATGAAGGTTTAAACTTAAGATATTTTAATAAAACCAAAAACGACACCGCTATACGTCATCAAAGTTCACGTCATCGGGAGTGTTATGGGCGTATCCCTTTATGTATCTGCTTTATAGAGCTGTAATAGTAGTAGTGTGGATTCGTTTTGTGACGTCATTCGTTACCAACATACGAAAACAACGTTTTTACGAATACGAATTTTGCAAAAGAAAATGATGAATGAAAATATTGATTATATCGGCTGTTATAAACACAAATAAGTCTTACACAATCCTTAATGGGTTGAGTATGTTAAATTAGATATTCATCCCGCGTGATAATACTCTTGGCGGGAATCTAAGTTCCAAAAAAAATTGCTTAGCAAGAGCAGATCTGTCAGGGAGCCTAGATGCTTCTGTATCAGATCTGGGCTTTCAATATTGGCGGGAATCGAACCCGTGACGCCTATTTCACTCTTTCTGTATGGAATAAATGTTGACTTTGTACCTCACTTTGTCCATTTCGAATCAGCCACGATGGAGTTTCTGGTACGAAGAAAAACAGGACTATGTTCAATAGTCCAAGGATGAGCATCAGCATGGCGCTGGCGTGGTAGGAAACAAAGCCACCGATGGCGTAGGACAGAGTCAAACCGACTGTGTACCCAAGGGTCATGGCAGCTCCAAGTACTCCTCGTATCCTGGCTTCAGAGATCTCTCCAACGAACGTTGGTATGTTGATCAGTCCGAACGCTATGCTGCATCCCATTATCAATCTGCCAACCAGGATGTGGTAGGCATTATTTGATGCCAGGATTATAATGCTGTTCACCTGGAAACATAACAAATTCACTAAATTATCTTCTACCTCTTCTTCTTTAACCTTTTGTCCTTCAATGCTGGATATAGACCTCTTCCATATCCTTCCATTTTTCGATCTGTTCAATTCAATTCAATTTATTTTATTTCTATATAATGAACACATTACAAACTTTAATTTAAGTCGCATACATTAATAAATAGAAAAAAGCAAGAATACTATTACCAAAGGTGTAGAAGAAAGAATCCAACATCGGAAAACTCCTTAAGACACATGGAACAGATCAATATCCAATGAGATATTGGTCAACATAGCGGTAGCTCTTCCTACAGGCATAACCATCGGCAGGTTGGTCCTGTGTATAGGAATGTGAAACAATCTATGTGGACGCTGTCTTAGGTAACTATCGGGAACATACAGTCCAATGTTCCGGATAATTTCAGGATTATCGATCATACCGCGCAACAATGGATAAAAATGCGTTATCAAATACGCATTCTTTCTCTAAACTATTGTAGCCAAAGCCAAACGTACCCTGGAGAAATTGATCGATTGCTGATTGCAGCCAATTTCTACCACCCACAGCCAGTGTTGCCGTGTATAAAAAATGAACACTCGGTCGCATGAACAAAATAGACACCACTTTATCTTTAACTGAAGGTTTTTTATTTGCTTTAACTGATATCTGTGCAATTTCAGCATTCACTCTCCTTTCTATAATATCTTTATCAATATTTACATCCTTAGAAAACATACCTACCGTAAAAGGTATGGCTGCCAGAATCCCGCAGACTTTTCTTCCTCTGGCTTCCATAACGACTGTGACCAGCGGCGTGCAAGCCAAGGCCGCTAGGGGGAATATGCCAGCGATCCAGTAGGCCAAGGTGTTGGCTTCATCAGGCTCCAGGAGGGTCAGCAGGCCGCCTTCTGCCTTCAGCTGGGGAATGGCCGTGGACACCCAGCCGATGGCCAGTCCCGAATTAATCGCTGCCAAATTACCTGAGTAAAAAATAATAGAAAATAGTCGAAGTTCTGTAATGTTTCAATAATTTTGCTAGCGGGTTCGATCACCGACAATTGCAAAATGTCTTCAAGATATATTTATTTTCAATTGATATGGGTATTTGCGATGTATTTTTCACATTTGTTTTCACTTTTCTCACTATCCTACCTGCAGAAAAGCTTCCAAAAATGTTATTATATTAAATTTATAAAATAATAAAATAAAAAAAATAAAAATAAAATTTAAATATTTTTATAAATTTTATTATATATATATATATATATATATATATATACATATATATATATATATATATATATATATATATATATATATATATATATATATATATATATATATATATATATAATATATATATATATATATATATATAAACATACATATACAAACGTGTGTGTGTGTGTGTGTGTGTGTGTGTGTGTGTGTCTGCCACAGCCACTCTTTGTGTCAAAAACCTAAAGCGAAGGCAGATTTGAGCTGGATAAATGTAGAATGCATTTTTGTAAGAACTTCTCATTATTTCGTCAAATTTTAAAAGGATTTGTGAATACGGATATATGGCAGATATTTTTGATATAATATAAAACACTTGTGTAAGACCACTTTTAAGTTCATGATGTAAACACTCAAAATGATATATCATATTCTTTCATAAAAAAGGGAAGAACGATCCATGTTTCCTATCAAGATGAGACACTTTTAAAATTGTATTTACCCTTGTTGAACATCTGAAGTTCTCGAAACTGGTCGTGCTTCCATTAATAAACTAAAAAAAGTGGTATTAAACATGTGTTTTATTCTTCAAACGAAAATCATCACGTTATTTCAGAATGTCATGATGATTTAACAAAGATAATGACACATCATTAAATGACATATTTTAATGACAGAAGAAACCACACACTTACATACTAGAGCAGCGAATATTTGGTTGGTTGGAAATTTTGGATTTGCACTAATTTTCTTATTTTCACCATTTTCGACCGTCATTATTACACTAGTTTGTTAAGTTTACATTGAATACTGAGCTCTTAAGTGAGATACGTCTCTTATCTCCACGGAACATCACAGCCAGACACAAATGTTGTTTGTGTTGTGTAAAAATATCGTAAAATACAAACGCCAGTGGCGTTAGATGATATTTAATGAATTCAGTTAGAGATATAACATTAATTTAGTTACTAGTTAGAAGTTTGAGATCTTAATGAATTATAAGATATTAATGGTTAATGTATTTTGATGGCGATTGTTCATGAATAACGTTACTAATCGTTGATTATATATATATATATATATATATATATATATATATATATATATATATATATATATATATATATATATATATATATATTGTCCGCCTCCGTAGTGTAATGGTCAGCATGCTCGGCTACCATTCTAGAGGTCCCGGGTTCGATTCCCAAGGGGGGTAAAATAAATATTAGTGATTTTTTTCACTGTCATATTTATTTAATATTACTCTGGACTGGTACCTGAAGCGGAGGGCTGATATCCTTTTCTTCATGTGTAAACGATCAAGATAACACTGCGTTTATATGACGCAGTGCCCTATGCACCATCGGGGTGCGGATAAGGGTTTTATTATTTTTATTATTATATATATTTATATAAGAGGAAAGAACAACTTGTACGAAATCAGAGACACCATGATATCAATGCTAACTTTTTCTTTTTCTTCTTCGTGGCAAGTCATGACACAATCTGGTATATTTCGGAGCCAGGAGATCTGCCTTCTGCCCACATCTCGTGGACCCTCCACCAGGTGCAATAGCTCGTACTTGTCTCCTCTCAGCACATGCCCCAAATAAAACACTTGATATTAACTAGCTTCTACCGTCATCCATGGGATGAATAACCTAGTATCTGACAAATAAATAAAATGCTGATATTGAATAGTTTATTTCACACAACGCCACTGGACTAGAAATAAGTCAAAACAAATTTAGAAAAATCTTGCTTGATACATATAACACGATTCACAATGACTAAGCAAATATTCATTTTATTTACTGACTTAAATATGTGTAAAGGTAAATTGTGACTATTAATTACTGCTTCAATTTTAATTTAAAATTCTACTAACATTTTGACTGTGTCCAAATACTTGTTCACAAATCTGGATTATCTCCAATTATAGGAGTTATGTTTCATATTATTTTTAAGACATCTCATCAAAGATGAAGAAGAATATGGAAGTCTGGGCATTTACGGGGCTGACGAGCGTCATAGGCTGGTTTAAGTGATCACTTTACACACGTGTAACATTCACCAATTCTACCCATTATTGACAACCACACTACTCAAATTCTTGGAAGTTCTATATAAATAAACCAATTTAGAAACCTTGTCCTTGAATCACTAGAACTTCACTACAGACATCTATTGTCAAAAAATAATATGAAAATAACTCCTGTAATTGGAGATAATCCAGATTTTGTGAACAAGTATTTGGACACACTCAAAAGGTTGTAAATAAATTATCTGGTCAAATTATAAGCTTAATAATAAAAATGAAAATGGTATTTTTTGGCGTTTCTCATGTGTGTGACTATAATCCAGGATTCGGATCTCACATACTAATATAAGAGTTTCTGCTTAGTAAAAAAGCTTCTTTACATCTCACCAATAGATGTCTCTAGTGAAGTTCTAGTAATTCAAGAACAAAGTTTCTAAATTGGTTCATATATATATTTACACACGACTTTACTTTTTTATCAGCGGGTATGTATGAGGAGATGCATGAACGTGGAAGAGGCGAAGAATGTTTGCAAGGACAGAGTGGTGTGGCGCTCTATTCTCTCTGCCTACCCCTGCGGCGTGATGGTTAGTTAGTTTACTTTACACACGAGTAACATTCACCAATTCTTCTCCTTGTTGATAACCATACCACTCAAATTCTTGGAAGTTCTATATATTGAACTTATATTAGCTAAAAGTTAACGATACATGATTCTATATATTAACTAAAAGTTAACGATACATGATCTCAATCGGAATATTGTGTGACAACAAAGAGTTAAGGACCGGTTCGGAGGACTCTTCAAAATTTAGGCACCGGTTCTAGCGAACCGGTGCGAACCGGCTGAATCCCAACACTGAATATAACTAATTTCAGTCCACTTTTCACTCTGTTCCTAGCATTCAAGAAAGGGTTTTTTTAATAAAATAAAAATACGTTAAAAACATGATATTTTATTTGAAATATAAACACTGAAGACGTCCATAGTATGGAAATATAATGATGTATGCTAAATTCTACTAAACTATGACAAATAGAACATATGTATAATAATTTTATGTATAATATAATAAATTTAGTACAAACACAAACGCCATATTGTTTCATACGACAGTACTATTTACATTACAGTATAATATAATCTCTCTGGATATTTCCGCGACATATCGCTCACTCCTATCAACAACGTCAAATATCAAAAAACTCGATTTTTCAGGAGATAGTTTTTAAAGTTTAAAAATATAATAAAATTATCAAAAATAAATACTAAGCCAGTTATAGCACTTTTTACTTTGAAACAAATCTTTTAAGGTAAAACCTGAAGGTTTTTCCTCCATTTGAAAAATATTTGATACATTAAAAAAAAAATTAAACAATACCTTTTCTTCAAAATGCAAAAACAACGCTTTTTGCCCTGTAGCGGATAAATATTATGTTTTGAATGTTGAAAGCATTAACTTTGTGGATCATATTGATATATTATTTCGAGAATTAAAAATACTTTGTGTTTTGATCCACTCACATTTTTATTAACCAACTAGTTTCGGCAACAACCTGTTGCCCTCTTCAGGGTTACATTTATTACTAGTAATAAATGTAATAATAATAATAATAATAATGTAATAATAATTATAATAATGTATTATGTAATAAAAATAGTAATAAATTGCCGAAACTAGTTGGTTAATAAAAATGTGAGTGGATCAGAACACAAAGTATTTTTATTTCTCGAAATAATAGATAAATATTAAGTTAAAAATATGCCGCTTTCGCTGGGATATAGTACATTTTCTGGGCATTCTGAAAACATGCACAGCTGAAAATTGATGATTTTTTATATATGCCGTTGTTGAAAGGAGTGAGCGATATGTCCAAACAAACATGTCGATTTATATTTATTTTTTATTTTATCTTTTAAAAATGCAATGAAAGTACACAAATTCAATGAAAAATTTAACAAGTTTGATTTTCTCAAGACAAATAAATTAATGAAGAGAAGAATCTCAAAAATTCAATGCATATTTGGATTTGAAACAGAAAATTAAAATTTTCTTTAAATGGATGATATTTAAAATAATAAGTGTAGGTACCTTGAAAATTCAAAGGCCTCTTTGAATTTGAAATAAAAAATGAAAAATTACCATAAAATCGATCAAATTTAAAGGAAAATTCTTACATATGAAACTCAAAAATTCAAGCCCTTTTTAAAATTTTAAATAAAAACGATAATAATATATAATAAATCTCTTACCGCACCCCAATGGTGCATAGGGCGCTGCTTCATATAAACGCAGTGTTATCTCGATCGTTTACACATGGAGGAAAGGTGATCAGCCCTCCACTTCAGGTACCAGTCCAGTGTAATATTGAATAAATATTACAGTGAAAAAATCACTTATATTTATTAAACCCCCCTGGGAATCGAACCCGGGACCTCCAGAACGGTAGGCGAGCATGCTGACCATTACACTATGGAGGCGGACAATAAACACCGAGAACGATAAACACCATATTATTTATTGAATTTAACCCTAGATAACTAAACTATATTTGTAGGTACATAGTAACTAAACATTCGTCAGGCGAACTACGCAATTAAAACGTGAAAATTATCAAAAGTATTTATTAAAAATAGTAACTGGTTACATGACACTTAAATTTGGTTTATTAGGAATGAATGTAAGAGACATTTAACAATAAATCAGTATTCCGTAAACTAAGCCTGGCGGGTGCGGGGTGCAGGGAAGTAAGTGCCCTTGACTTTTTTGGAGATGGGCGTCGTCGCGTGGACGAATGTTTAGTTATCTAGGGATAAAGGAATATTCTTTTATAAGAACCTTAAAAATTCAAAGGCGACTTTGAATTTTTGAAATTTTCGAAAAAAATCTATAAAATCGATCTAATATACTCGTTAAAGAATAGAAGTAAGTACTTTAAAAATACAAAGGCCCAAAGAGTAAATTATACATTGGAACAAAAGATTCAACTAAAAATACCCAGATGGTGCCTTGTGCACCGTCTGAGTGAGGAAAGATGTTAGAATATACATAAGAGAAAAATCATAACCTATAAATAATAATAAAAAATTACTTAAACGTGCTTTCATTGCATTTTCACGACGAATTACATACATAAATACATCACCCATCTTTTTTAAAACTTGTTCTACAATATTCATTATCGTTTAATAAAAGATCGATAAATAATAATACATATCGATCCTTAATGTCAAAAGATACTATATTTATTACAGATCAGTCGATTCCGCTCAATTGAGACTCACCAGGAAATTATTTGGGCACAATTAAACATTGGCTCAATTTGACTACTGGGCCAATCAAAACACTGGCCCAATTTAAATAATTCATTTTTAATTTGTTTAAACACTGGTGAAATTTAACCGTTGGCCCAATTTAACTGCTAACCCAATTAAATCACCGGTCCAATTTAACCGCTGAACCAATTTAACCGCTGGTCCAATTTAACCGCTGGTTCAATTTAACCGCTGGTCCAATTTTACCGTTGGTCCAATTTTACCGCTGGTCCAATCAAAACGTTGTCCCAATTAAATCGCTGGTCCAATTTAACCGCTTGGTTTATTTAACTGCCGGTCCAATTAAAACGCTGGTCCAATTTAAACGATGTCCTAATTAAACCGCTAGTTCAATTTAACCGCCGGTCCAATTTTACCGCTGGTCCAATTTTACCGCTGGTCCAATTTTATCGCTGGTCCAATTTAACCGCTGGTCCAATGTAACCACTGCTCAATTAATGGAAGCTACCGAAAAATTCAACAAATTTATGACTTTCAATTTGTATATTTTTTACATCAATAAATATTGGAACAAAAATAAAATTAATGCTTGAAAGAAAGTAATTTGAAAAGGGTGTTTTATAAAGGTGGAAAGATTGAGAAAGATGTAATAAAGGAGAGTGAATGGCGTACAGATATCAGTTTTTTAAAAAACAAAAATAATACTACTTTTGAGTTTATTAATGTAAACAAGACCACATTTGTAGCTCTAGAAACTAGGTGTGTTTACATTCATAAACCCTAAAAACAGTTTTATGTACGTGTTTAATTTTTGTATAAAATTATTGTATTATTCCAGAATATAAATGCCAAATAATATAAAATCAATTGAAGCAACAAAAAAGCCCAACAGCGGAAAGTAAACTAATTCCTTTGTTTAATTTTCGATCTTTGAATTCTGGCCCAAATAACCTACCGTTCCCAGTAAACGGTGGTCCAATTAAGCACCATCGACAATTGTTTGTGCATTACAGAATAAAGATAATTCGGTATTATCATTTTTTTATTACTCATGAACAGAAAAACAATTTTTTAAATGCGATGCCGACACAGTTTATCAAAAGCAGTGTTTGTCAATATTTTATACAGAGTGGAAATTTTCAATGACTTCTAAATTTTTATATTATTTTTTGACATCTCATCAAAGATGAAGAAGAAAATGAAAGTTTGGACATTTACGGGGCTGACGACCGTCATAGGCTGGTTTAAGTGATCACTTTACACACGTGTAACATTCACCAATTCTACCCATTATTGACAACCACACCACTCAAATTCTTGGAAGTTCTATATATATGAACCAATTTAGAAACCTTGTTCTTGAATCACTAGAACTTCACTAGAGACATCTATTGGTGAGATGTAAAGAAGCTTTTTACTAAGCAGAAACTCTTATATTAGTATGTGAAGTCCGAATCCTGGATTATAATCACACACAGGAGAAACGCCAGAAAATACCATTTTCATTTTTATTATTTAAGTTTATAATTTGACCAGATAATTTATTTACAACATTTTGAGTGTGTCCAACAAGTATTTGGACACACTCAAAATGTTGTATCTATATTTTTGGTCGTATTTTGATCTGAACCTATTTAAAGTGTATTTAAAACATAATTTCTAAACGATGATTAATAAGAGAACAAGTTTTTTTTAATATATGGTGATGTAAGTATCATCAATACATCAAATATTGCTTTGATAGAAAGGGTCAATATTATAACCTATGTATCTTTTTTTCTAAACGTTCTATTCATAGGCTGTATTTATTTGGTCAGTACCTAATTCGGTATTAAAGACAGCGATTTCTTTAATTTTCGTTAATTGTAATATAATTTATATAAAGGTATAATTAAACCGTCATGAGATAAGCCAAAACGGTCAAAATTAACGTAAAAAAACAAAAAAAAAATCATTTTGTAATATATTGTTCAACAATAATTATTTACTGACCGTATGTGAAACTAATATTATTTACCAATTTAAAGAGCTATAATGAGTTTAGTTATAAAAAGGGTTAATGAATTCAGTTAGATCTTAAATTATTTCAGTTAGAAGTAAATGAATTAATATAGTTCTTAATGAATTAAGATATTGATCGTTAGTATATTTAGTTGGTGATTGTTCATGAACATCGTTACTTATCGTTGATGAATTCAGGTATATGTAATTCTTAATGAAATAAGATATTGATCGTTTATATACTTAGATGGTGACAGTTCATGAATAACGTTACTGATCGTTGATGAATTCAGGTATATATCTTAAATGTATGTGTATTGCATATGTATGTATCGATTTATGTATGTAAATATGAAATATTTTCTTTGTTTTCGTTGTTTATACGTTGACTGGATGATTGTTTTCAGAACCCGTTGAAAACTGCTTCATTAGCAGTTTTTCGGAACTTTTTTGCCTTTTTTTGTATTTTGTAAAATAAAGAAGGTTTTTAATGTATTAAGTAATAAATCGTTAATGAGTTACATTAATAATGCTTTATGAATTGAGTAACTGATCGTTAACGAATAGCACTATTGATCGTGATAAAATAAACCGTTAATGTATCCAGTTACTTATCGTTAATGAATAGCACTATTGATCGTGATAGAAATAAAACTGTCATAACTAGAAACCATTGTCACAATATTAATTTTTTATGTGTTTTTATTAATAAAATACAACTTAGTAGACTCAAAAATCTGTGTTTGATTTAAAAATTAATACATAAATAGAACTAAAACGTTAATATATTTAGTTACTGATCGTTAATCAATAACACTACTGATCATTATCGTATTAAGCCGTTAAGTGTATTTAGTTACTGATCGTTAATGTAGAGAAATTTTTATCATCATCGTTTTCAACAATTAATGTATTAGGTTATTGATCGTTAATGAATGACACAACTGATTTTCATCGTATTAAATAGTTAATGTATTTATTTACTGATCGTTAATGAGTTACACTACTGATCACCATCGTATTAAACCGTTAATGTATTAGGTTACTGATCGTTAATGAATAACACTATTGATCGTCATCGAATAACCCGTTAATGTATAAATTTACTGACCAAATAAACAACCGCCATTAATTTATAATAAGGTTACAAACATTTTAAAAATTTGGTACATGTAATTTTAATTAAAAAAGCTAGGGAATACAACACACAATATATGATAATAATTATGATATTCATACACACAATAAATTGGACGGGATTCACCTAAGAACATCTAGAAAAATCACTTATTTTGGTGTTTAAAATTCACATCTGTAGCTGGATATCGTCATTAATATAAAATACACATAAAAAAGGAACTTTCAAGCTGAAAAATGGCTACAATTTTATGTTTTGTATACATATGTTATATATATTAAATCTTAAACTAGAAATGTATTTACTATTTGATTTTAAACACAATATTTTTGTATTTACTGTCTAAAAACAAGGTATCGCTTGATTTCATAGGAATTCTGCTTTGAAAACACATCCAATTGAAAAACGTATTTGCGAGTATTGAAAAAAATTGATTGTTGAAAAAAAAAACAAAGTTTTTCTTTAAATAGACAAATACATGTTTGAATAATACAATAATTGAATATTTTAGATATTACAGTAATTGAATATTTTGGATATTACAATGATTGAATATTTTGCATATTACAATAATTCAATATTTTAAATACAACAATAACTGATTATTTTGGATATAACAATAACTGAATATTTCGGATATTACAACAATTGAATATTTTTAATATTACAATGATTGAATATTTTGCATATTACAATAATTGAATATTTTAAATATAACAATAACTGATTATTTTGGATATAACAATAACTGAATATTTTGGATATTACAACAATTGAATATTTTTAATATTACAATGATTGAACATTTCGGATATTACAATAAATGAATATTTTGGATATTATCTTCAATAATTGAATACTTTAAATATTAGAATGATTGAATATTTTGGATATTACAGTAATCAAATATTTTTAAATAACAATAATTGAATATTTTGAATATTACAAAATAATTGTATTTCGGATATTTCAATAATTAAAATTTTTGGAAATTACAATAATTAAATATTTCAGGGTTATAACTAAACACCGTTTGAGCATATTACAAAGCGCATGTTGAATAATGTTACATTTTTAATAAAACTAAAAAAAAAGTAAAAAATTATAAGGAGTAACATTATAAGGGTTGATAATATTGACTACAAAGTCACTAATCGTTCAATTTATACGTGGACCCACATTTTAGGTATTTTTCTAAATCCTACAAACTCTACTCGAATATTTGTGATATTTGGGCAGTAATGGCTTTTGTGTATAATTTATCGATATTATTGCTTACAAACACGACAAACTCCAAACGCAATTTCGTTTGAAGCTCGCTACATTTATTATACTCTTAAATGCATATATTACTGATACAGAGGGTTAATTATTAATATGTCCATCGTCAATTGGGAGAAAAAATCGTCTGTGAACGCATTTATTGCTGAGTACGCGGTAGGCGCGTATTACTTACAATGTGATACGCGATTGGCGCGTACTAATGACATATTTTTCCGCCTCCGTAGTGTAATGGTCAGCACGCTCGGCTACCGTTCTGGAGGTCCCGGGTTAGATTCCCAGGGGGGGGGGTCAAATAAATATAAGTGATTTTTTCACTGTAATATTTATTCAATATTACCCTGGACAGGTACCTGAAGCGGAGGGCTGACCACCTTTCCTTCATGTGTAAACGATCAAGATACCACTGCGTTTATATGAAGCAGTGCCCTATGCACCATTGGGGTGCGGATAAGGGTTTTAAAATTATATTTATGACATATTATTAAGTATCAAAATGCAGCTGGCGCGTATTACTGTAATTAACATAATGTCAATTTGATGTAGTGCCCTATGCACCATCAGGTCCAGGTAAGATAATTGTAGAGTTAAATGTAAACATTTTTGTTAACTTGTGTCTCAAACGTTGAAACTTTTCCATGAGGTTAAAAATATCTAGGAATATTGGAAGCACATTAAAATCAACTTCACGGGTTCCAAAATAATTATTTGTATCGCTCACTCCTTTCAACAACGTCATATATAAGTTTAAAAATATAGTAAAATGTATTAAAAATAATATCAATCCACTTGTTGAACTTTTTACTGTGCAAGAGATCTTTTTAGCTAAAACCTGAATGTTTTTTCTCCATTTGAAAAATATTTAGTATATTTAAAAAAAATCAAACAATAACTTTTCTTCAAAATCCATAACAACACGTTCTGCCCTGTAGCGGGTAAGTATTAAGTTAAAAATATGCCGCTTTTGCTGGGATATAGTACATTTTCTGGGCATTCCAAAAACATGCATAACTGAAAATTGTCCATTTTTGATATATGACGTTGTTGAAAGGTGTGAGCGATATGCATATGTGGAATATAATATACATTTATTTGAAAAATTATTTTAATATTGGTGTTTTTTAATATTTACATACATATTGTTATATTTAAGAATAAGATTTAAAAATAAAAATAAAATAAAACACTGACGCAAAATTGCATTATGATTAAGGAATTAAAAATGTATGACGACATTTCTGAATGTATGAAGAATAAAAAAAAAACACAAATTCAAAAAGAAACGTTGATACTTCTTTTTAAATTGTCAAAAATAATGTAAAAAATAATTCCTAATGAGAAATAATCCACCTTTCAAGAACGTCATAAATCAAAAAACTTGATTTTTCAGGAGATCGTTTTTAAAGTTTAAAAATATAACGCAATGCATTAAAATAAAATATCAAGCCACTTATTGAACTTTTAACTGTGCAACAGATCTTTTTAGGTAAAACTTGAAGGTTTTTCCTGCATTTGAAAACTATTTAGTATATTAAAAAAAATAATTAAACAATACCTTTTCTTCAAAATGCAAAAACAACATTTTCTGCCCTGTAGCGGGTAAATATTAAGTTAAAAATATGCCGCTTTTGCTGGGATAAAGTACATTTTCTGGGCATTCCGAAAATATGCACAGCTGAATTGACGATTTTTGATTAATGACGTTCTTGAAAGGAGTGAGCGATATGTGAACAAGTATTTGGACACATTTAAAATAGGTTATAATGGTGTTTTACAAATACAATTTTAAATACATTGATTTTACAGGGTAACAATATAATACTAAACATCTATGTAGATATTTCAAAAAACTCTTAAATATACGAAAATTACTTAAATTTCTATCAATAATATCAAATTTATGGGTTTCCAATTAATTTAATGGGTATTCTACAGAATAATTAAGGTTTTTAAGGCTTGGTCGCATGGGTAAGGTTAGGAAAATAGCATAAATTTATATATTACATTTGTAATTCACACTTTATTTTTTTGGTCAACTTTCTCGACCAAAATACATTTTTTTTTATTTTTTAAAATCATCATACATATCGCTTTTCTTCATGTTAGGACAACCAATTAACATGCATTTCAAAAGAAATATTTTTATATAATAAACCTTTTTGCACATTGAACAGAATATTTTTTTAAAGATATGTTTCACATATAACGCAAAAATCACATCTTTGATTCTTTAAATATATTGGAGACAATAACAATTATAATTTTGATAATTTCATTAATTGATTCGGCAGTCACTTTGTGGTAAAATCTATCCATTTTTTATTAATGTTTTACATAGTAAATACCACTATAGTTTTTAGTTAGGGTCGACTCATTATTTTTATTTTTATTAATCACAAAAATTTTTAATTTTTGGTTAGTATAGTGTTTACTATGTAAAACATTAATTAAAAATGTATAATATTTAAATTGAAAAAAAAATACTATAGCGAGAAACTCGAAATTTTTCACGTTTAATTATGTTTAAGTGGAAATAAAAACACATTCTGGTTCTACTTTTAATTTTTTATGATAGCTATTTGTGCTTTTAAATACGTAGTCAAACACCATGTTTGATAATGATGTAAGTAAAAAATATAAAAACACGTGTCATTTGAAATGTTTTAAGATAAATAATTGGTAATAAAAAATGTTTAATTGTTTTTATTTTTATTTTTAATTTCTCGTGACAGCTGTTTCACTCTGCAAGGGCATTGTCAGACACCGGGTTTTATAATGATACAGTAGACATCGAAATACGTGACCCGTAAAATATTGCCAAAAAATGGTATTTTAATATAGATTTCCGATGATATTTTTATTTGCCAGACTGTATTTATTGCCAGACTGTATTTAAAAAGACTGTATTTACATTGCCAGACTGTATTTAAAAAACACAAATATTTTAAGTGTATTTAATATCAAATTTATGTAGTTGACAATGAAGAAAGATCATGTTTTAAGAATCTGTGTAAATTGAGAATCCTGAATCTTAAAATACTGAAAACTAATAATGCTGAAATTGATAAACATGAAACTGAAAAACCTGTAAATGAAAAATCTTTATGGTTAAAATTCTGAAACGAATAATCCTTAAAACTCAACATGTTGAAAACATAAAAACCTAAAATCAAACAAATGCCTGAAAATCCTGAAAACTGAAAATTCTGAAAAATTAAAAAGTGTAAAATTCCAATTGATCTCTTTAGAGTACATGAAGGTTTTCGCATGATTTTGATTTGGAGTCTCGAGCCCAAACTCTTCCGAGGAGACCTCGGACTTTAAGGCTTGCGGAAAGCCTTGCTCCTCTCTGTTTCCGGGGGGTGCTTTGCGCGCTTCCTGTTCCGGTGTTACCTCCCCTTGTGGATGCGCCGCGACGCCTTAAAAAATAAAGGAAAAAAATTATATTTTTATTTAGTATCATCAATAATTTAAAAGAGAAATTCAAATAATTTATTCAAATATATAATCTGCATAATTCATAAACCTTTTACAATATTATTAATAATTTTTCTTAAATATTTTTTATAGTTCCAGTACACCAAATTACTGTGTTTACTTCAGGTACCTTAATGATAATTTCCACTCACTCCTCCTTTCCTCACTCCTTTTAAGAACGTCATTAATCAAAAATTGTTAATTTTCAGGTGTGCATGTTTTCGGAATGCCCAGAAAATGTTCTATATCCCTGCAAAAGCGGAATATTTTTAACTTAATATTCACCCGCAACAGGGCAGAAAGTGTTGTTTTTGTATTTTGAAGAAAAGGTATTGTTTAATTATTTTTTTTTTAAATATACTAAATATTTTTCAAATGGATAAAAAAACTTTCAGGTTTTACCTTAAAAGATCTGTTGCACAGTTAAAATTTCAATAAGTGGCTTGATATTTATTTTTAATACATATTATTATTTGTTTTAACTTCTAAAACGATCTCCTAAAAAATCAAGTTTTTTAAAATATGACGTTGTTGAAAGGAGTGAGCGATATATGAACGTGGAAGAGTCTAAGAGTGTTTTTGTAAAGACACATTGGTGTAGGGTTCGATTCTGTCTGCCTACTCCTGCGGAGAAACAGCTTGATGGTTAACTAATAAATTAGTTTGTACCTTCTCTCTGGATGTTCTTGCTTGAGCCTGATCTGCGTCAGCAACCCAACCAGCAACTCGTCCACGTTGTGATTGATTCCAACAGATGTCTCTATAAACTTGCAGTCGTACGATATAGCCAAACTTTTGCCCTCTGTAACGAAATGAAATTTGAAAAAAAGTATCATAATAAAATATTAGACAATTACACCTACTCTAGACGACTAGAAACTGCTGATATACGAATAATTAGATGGTTACTGGAGTGTCCCTTAGAGGCAAAATAAAAAGTTCACGAATTTGTGGAAGCCTTGCTGTAACAGGTATCAAAAGTAAGGTATAGGATAGGTAATTGAGATGGTTAGGGCAGAGAACGTGAAAATATTGTGAACCAAGCAATCGGCGTGGATCTTTCTCGATAGACATCTAGAGGAAGACCAAAGAATTCATGGATGCTGCTTAAAGATAACATAATTCGAAGGTCCATAATAGAAGGACCTAAAACATGAGGTCGAGGAGAGCTGACACCAGCATTCTACAAAGATGATAAGTTGGGATAGAGTCAGGAAGAAAAAGAAGAGATTGAAGAAATTGTTACGTTTCTTGATCATCTAGGTGTCGTTGCCCATGACAAAAAGACCAACAACCTGATGACGAGGAGAGCTGACACCAACACTCTACAAATACGATAAGTTGGGATGGAGCCAGGAAGAAGAAGAAGATAAAAGGTCGTAAGAAGATGTTAGCTTTTTTGGTCGTCCAGGTGACGTTGTCCATGATAGAAGGACCTACAACCTGAAGACGATGAGAACTGACTCCAACAAGTCAACAAAGACGATAAGCTAGGATGGAGCCAGGAAAAATAAGAAATTGGTTGAAGATGTTACCTTCGGTGGTCACTGTCCTACTCCTCACCAGGTCGGCCTTGTTGCCGACTAGGATTCTGGCCTTGGTGGGCCTGTTGGCCTTCAGGGCTCGCAGCCAGCCCTCGGCAGACCTCAGGGACCCCCTGTCGGAGCTGCTGTACACCACGCAGTACGCCTGCGGCTCCGGACCTTCGACCTCCACATCCTGAAAGACCCATCATTAACTGAAATGCACTTTCTTCTTCCAATCAAATCTATTTTTAAATTCTAAAAGACTATTCATTGACTGAAATGCACCTCCTTCTTCCAATCAAATCTATTTTCACATCCTAAAAGACCAATTATTAACTGAAGTGGAGTCACTTTTACCAATGTACAGCCAATAGGATTCATGTAATTAAAGATCTATTAAAAAAGATTAGACATATAAAAATGGTACAAATTATGTTTTAGAAAACTAACTGGTCCAATACATCATCCAAGTACTTAGAAAAAATCGGTACTTAAAAAAAGTACGCAAAAAGAACGTACTTAATATTTTTTTAGCAAAGCACCCAAACAACTGTGGTCAAAAAAGTTAGTAGTTCTGTATTAGAAAAATCTGTTCAAAATTCAAAATGGTAAAAAAATGGTGCAATTTATGATTAAAAACACAACTGAAAAAAAAAAAATAATAATATAAATTCAATATCATGAAAAAATGGTTCAATTTATGATTTTTAAAAAAAACTCACTGGTCCAACACAGCACCCCTGGTCCAAAAATACCAACTCCGACTCTTCTCCTGCCAACAGCACGGACACAGATTTTTCTCCGGAGTCATCATCTATAATCACGTAACAAACGGATATATTATTAAAGAACATTTTTTTCAAAATAAAAATATAAAATACCAAAAATTAACGATGTACGATACATATTCAAATGGTGATAAAAGGAAAGATTGCTTTATTAAATAAAGAAATTTAACATATTTAAAAAAAAAAAAACTCACACATAAGACATACAAAATTTTATTTTCAACATTTAAATTTTACTTTAAAAAATACAACATTTTGAGTGTGTCCAAATACTTGTACACAAAATCTGGATTATCTCCAAGGAGTTAATTTTATATTATTTTTTGACATCTCACCAATAGATGTCTCTAGTGAAGTTCTAGTGATTCAAGAACAATGTTACAAAATTGTTTCATATATATAGAACTTCCAAGAATTCGAGTAGTGTGGTTTTCAACAATGGGTAGATTTGGTGAATGTTACACGTGTGTAAAGTGATCACTTAAACCAGCCTATGACGGTCCAGACTTCCATATTCTTCTACATCTTTGATGAGATGTCAAAAAATACTATTTAAATATATTTTGAAACGTATTTCAATGCACATAACATCATAATAGTCACAAAATAGTTAAAATAATCAGTCAATATTACCAATATTTTGAATGTGCAAAATAAAAATGTAAGATATCATTTGTTCAAAATGTTATATCTCCTAAATTTCCTATGAAATATTTGTCAATTAATTGAAATTTACTCCCGAATATTATTTTAAAATATGTTAATTTAATTTATATTAAAATATTGTTAAAAAAAAACCATTTAAAAAACTAAACTAAACTAAACTAACCATCACGCCGCTTCCCCGCAGGGGTAGGCAGAGAGAATAGAGCGCCACATCACTCTGTCCTTGCAAACATTCTTCGCCTCTTCCACGTTCATGCATCTCCTCATACATACCCGCCGATTGTTACGACTCCTAACCTGACCACTTTCAAGTATTTGGCATACCTGATCGTGCCATGTTTTTCTCGGTCTTCCTCTGCTTCTTTTCACCCTAACATTCGCCTCATAAACTTGTTTTACCGTTCTTTCCTCACTCATTCGTTCTTCATGTCCAAACCATCTCAACACACCTTTCTTAATTTTATCGATAATGCTTATCTCAGCTTTGCATTCCTTCCTTATTTCACTATTCGCACATCTATCATACATCGTTTTGTCGCACATTCTTCAGAGAGATCGCATTTCGACTGCATTCAGTCTCAGTAATAAAATATTTATTTTAACTTAATTAACACACATTAGGTCTTTTGATTTGAAGTAACTACTACTAGTCTACAGTCTACTACAGTCTACTTTCATCCTTCTTTTGCCAACTCCATGTTTCACTTCCATACATTAGAGTTGGCACCAGGACTCCGTTGTGCACTGCCAGTTTAGCTTCCGCTGATAGGTTTTTATTTGCTATAACTGATTTCAGTGCACCATTCACTTTGTTCCCAGCATTCAATTCGTTCAGCAGTGAATGCTGGGAACAAAGACCGTTTAATTAAAATTTAATGTCTAAATTGTAAAAAAAGTCTATTAAATTGTAATTTAATTTGGAATATTATAAAAAAAGTCTATTGAAAACAATACTGAATGACCTCTGACCTCTCTCATTTATTTCTGCTGTTAAAAAAAGCACATCATTAAAATTCGACCCCACCGCTTCGAAAGCTTAATTAAAGATTTGGAGAAAAATTTGAAATTTTTCGCCCACCAAGAAATACAAATTAACAAGAAAAGCAATTAATTTTTTGTATTTCACTTCAATTAATTAATTCTCAAATATTGTCTGATTCCTTTTGTCAGGGTATCTCTAGATAAAATCATATTACCTTTTTTTGAAAATTAATTAAAACGTATTGACTCGAAAGTTCAAACTCAATACACTGAACTCCTAACTTACACGGTACAGGGTGGCGCAAAATTAATTACCCTATCGGAAGATGTTATAATTTTTGCAAATGACGCCGTACGTCAATTCATATTTGACATTTCGCTCACTCCTTTCAAGGACGTCAAAAATCAAAAATCGTCAATTTTCAGCTGTTCATGTTTTCGGAATGCACAGAAAATATACTATTTCCCAGCAAAAGAGGCATATTTTCAACTTAATATTTTTCCGTTGAAAAGTGTTGTTTTTGCATTTTGAAGGAAGGGTATTGTTTAATTATTCTTCGAAGTTAACTAAATATTTTTTAAATGGAGAAAAAAACCTTCAGGTTTTACCTAAAAAGATATGTTTCACAGTAAAAAGTTCAATTAGTAGCTTGATATTTTTTTTATATACATTGTATTATATTTTTAAACTTTAAAAACCTTCTCCTGAAAAATCAAGTTTTTTGATTTATGACGTTCTTGAAAGGAGTGAGCGATTTGTAAACGAGACAGCTGCAGTATACAAACGAATTGATAAAACGGCCACAATCTTTGCATATATGTATATACGCCGATTATTCCGACTTCTAACCAGACCACTTTCAAGTGTTTGAAATACTTGATCATGCCATGTTTTGATCGGTCTTCCTCTGCTTCTATTACCAACAACATTCGCCTCATGAATGTGCTTAACAATCTTCTTCCACTCATTAAAAAATCTAGGAGTTTCGAAAATTTGAGAAGTGAGGTTGTCAATTATGGGTAGAAAGTGAATGTTGTTTGTGTATAAAGTAATAAATGATCAACCAGCCTATGAAAGTTCATAAGCCCTGTACATACTCAGACTTCCATATTCTTCTTCATCTATGTTGAGATGTCAAAAAAATAATATTAAAAAAACTCCCATAATTGGAGATAATATAGATTTGTGAACAAGTATTTGGACACACTTAAAATGTTGTTAAATAACATGAATATTCCATATTCTTCTTCATCTATGTTGAGATTTCAATATTAATTAATTGATTCCCTTTGCATTTAATTTTGTATTCACTTTACATATATTCGTCTCTTTTGAGACACTTATTATACGAATATAATTGTGTTGCTTACTTTCAAAATCCGCCAGATCCATTACGTCGATTTTACGAAAATGCAAAATTCTCCGGGTAACATCTATGTTTCAAAGATTTGTCTATCTTAAATAAAATATTATGAAACAGAGAATTTTCCCATTTTTTTGAAATTTTTCAGTATTAAAAAAAACACGTCACCTTAATGTTTTACCTATCCCCGCTCTGTGATCGGCCGATATGGGTCAAAAGGCAAGTTCCATGAATTTAGCGGAATTTGAATTTTTTTAAATTTTTTTCTATATTTTAAATTCTTTAGCATTATATGACATAAATTCAAATACAAAAAAATATGAATAAAATGAATAAAATATAAATATGAATACAAAAAAATCATACAAAGGCATGACCTGTGTGTGGGTATACAATATAATTTACTCATAGTAAAGGGTATAAGGGTAAAGGTATTTAAGTAGAACTAGAATAATAGTAATAATAATAATAATATAAAAATACAACGCTATTTTAATTTTTTTTTAGGGTTTTCAAGTATATAAATAGTTTAAACAATAAAACCCACAATTGGCATTCCGATACAGTATTTATTTTGAAATCTTATAAAATTGGATCTGGCAGATTTTGAAAGCAGGTAACACAATTCTACTTAAGCCATATCCATTGACGACTCACTCCATCCCCTAACTACCCATCCCCTGTGTAGGGGCTGTAGAGTTGGCGCTGTGCCATGCGACGTTTCTCCAATGTTGCAATATTTAATGGCGTGGTAATGTGGAACATATTGGTGTCCATGACCAGAATATTCGCATGAAATTTTTAATAAAAATGGCAATTTGTAACGCATTTATCAACCAGTGACGTAATGGAAGGATCCAAGATGGCATTTTATTATTTTAAGGGGTAATTTTAAATATAGTGGAACTCCGGAAATTCAAAATCCCAGGAAATTCTAACAAGATTTTGAAGAAAAACATTGAAGGAAAACATTTTTTTTAAAACACCCAAATACTGAAGAACACATTAATTACTTCTTTAAAATTTTCGAGTTAAATTTAATTTTGTTTAAAAATTATTAAAACGTTAATAAAGTATATTTATCAACTTTTTAAAACAGTATAAAATAAAACTAATATTATTTTTGGAACTTTTTTCCAGAAGGTTTAGTGATGAGCATATTGTCATCGTCAGGAATAGTTATGAACAAACCTTAATATTTTTGACGTCTCATCAAAGATGAAGAAGAATATGGAAGTCTGGGCAGTTACGGGACTGACGACCGTCATAGGCTGGTTTAAGTGATCACTTTACACACGTGTAACATTCACCAATTCTACCCATTATTGACAACCACACTACTCAAATTCTTGGAAGTTCTATATATATGTAAACCAATTTAGGAACCTTGTCCTTGAATCACTAGAACTTCACTACAGACATCTATTGTCAAAAAATAATATGAAAATAACTCCTGTAATTGGAGATAATCCAGATTTTGAGAACAAGTATTTGGACACATTCAAAATGTTGTAAACAAACCTTAACACTAAAACCTATAGAAAAAAATACACATCAAACATAAAAGTGGTTAAAAACAATTTATTTTATTTTATTTTGTGACGTTTAAAATGTTTAGAAGTATTTTCAAACCTTTCATCTTTTGACCCTCATCCAGAAAAATATATAGGTCACTGCATCGTTCTAAGGTGGCTATATCTTTATCGCTAATTACATGAAGGTGAGGTGATCAGTCTTGATGCTTCAGGTACACCAACCCAGAGTGATATCAAATAAATATCACTTAGAGAACAGACAGAAGAGAAAACACCAAGGTAACAGATGAGGCTCAAAGAATCGCGGAACAAAAGAGGAACTGGGCAGGTCACGCGGCATGTATATCTGAGGATCGATGGATTATAGATGGATAGCGCTTGATGTAATGAACAGGACGCATAAGCATGGGCAGGCCCCAGACAAGATGGTCCGATGACATTAGGAGAGTGCACTGGAAGAGAGTCGCGTCTAACAGACAACTGTGGAAGTCCAACAGGGAGGCCTTTGTTCAATACTGGACACAATAAAAAGGCTGAAGAAGAAGAAAGTCATGTGGCACGTTTGTCTGGTGATAGATGGACGAAGAAAATGCTTGACTGGAGGCCTAGAAGCTTGGGTAGGCCCCAGACAAGATGGACAAAACAAATGCTTGACTTGAGGCCTAGAAGCGTGGATAGGCCCCAGACAAGATGGTCCGATAACATTAGGAATGTGGCGGGCCTGCATTGGAAGAGAGTCGCGTCCAACAGACAACTGTGGATGTCCAAGAGGGAGGCCTTGGTTCAATACTGCACACAATAAAATGGCTGAAGAGTCACGTGGCACGTTTGTCTGGTGATAGATGGACGAAGCAGATGCTTGACTGGAGGCCTAGAAGCGTGGATAGGCCCCAGACAAGATGGTCCAATGACATTTGGAAAGTGGTGGGCCTCCACTGAAAGAGAGTCGTGTCCAACATACATCAATACTGGACTCAAGAAGAAGGCTGACGTACATAAGTAAGTAAGTATATTTATTTTTAGCCTTATGGGAATCAAATCTACAGCCAAATGCATGTCATTAAGCAGTGATTACTCTGCACTAAGAGCGGACTTGAAATAGACCTATTTACACGGGTCGTTATTTTAGTGTATTGTGTCATTTTAGAATCTTTTCTCCTACCTATGCTGGTGTCGTAAGCGTGCAGGTACTCCGAGGTCATGAACTGGCTGACCAGCGAGGACTTGCCGACTCCGGGGGCGCCCAGTACCAGAACCCTGTAGGGGGCCGGAGGGGGAGCGCTGGCGGAGGACTCCCGGGAGCTGGCCAAGCTGGGGGGCGCCGAGGCTCTTGGGGCCAGGTGCTCGGTGCTGGAAATACAAACAATCAATCAATTTACAACATTTTGAGTGTGTCCGAATACAAAATTTGGGTTATCTCCAATTACGGGAGTTATTTTCATATTATTTTTTTGACATCTCATCAAAGACGAAGAAGAATATGGAAGTCTGGGCATTTACGAGGCTGACAACCGTCATAGGCTGGTTTAAGTGATCACTTGACACACGTGTAACATTCACCAATTATACCCATTATTGACAACCACACTACTCAAATTCTCGGAAGTTCTATATATATTTACCAATTTAGAAGCCATTGGTGAGATGTAAAGAAGCTTTTTTACTAAGCAGAAACTAATCTTACAAGAATTTGAGTGTTTGATTTAAAATTAATACATAAATTAAAATGGAGTTCTACAAATCAATAAATAAATTAGTTACTACATTGCCTAACAATTTTCAAACTTGTAAATAAACACACATGACCACTGTCACGGTTAAAATTAGACAAGCACTGTTCATGTGCCAGTATGGAAAGCTCGCCACTGGTTTCATTATCGATTATACATGTGTATAAGTTTCAAAAATCAATTAGTATGGATGTTCCATTACGGAAAGTGGCGCAACGTACTGAATCGTGCACTCCATCGCAGGTGGGGGAGTTATTGACCCCCGGCGTTTGGGCTATCTTATATCGCCCGTGTTAACGGCCCCGTTAACGTTAACCGTGCGAATAACGCAACGTTATTAATTTACAAGAATGGTAGTTTCACGTTTAAAGTGCCAAATTTGCTCACTTTGTGAGGTTTGTTCAAAATGAGGGTTGATTTAACCCTTAAAATCATGATTTATTTATTATTATTTTAAAAAATCTGTGACAACAATCATGAAATAATATCGTCAGCACGCTCTGCTACCGTTCTGTAGGTCCCGGGTTCGATTCCCAAGGGGGGTAAAATAAATATAAGTGATTTTTTCACTGTTATATTTATTCAATATTACCCTGGACTGATACCTGAAGCGGATGGCTGATCACCTTTCCTTCATGCGTAAACGATCAAGACAACACCGCGTTTATATGACGCAGTGCCCTATGCACCATTGGGGTGCGGAAAAGGGTTTAATTATTATTATTATTTTATTAAATTATACATACATAAACAATTAACACTAAAAATTTCTAAATCTCGTTTCTATTATCCCCTATCGTAAAAACTAATATTCAAATAGTAAATAAATATTTTACTATCTATACGCGAACAAAATTGAAATGAATACACCAAGCAATTAAATACATTCTCTATGCCCTTGATGATAAAGCCTGTATTCCCTTAACGTTTTGTAATAACAAAACCAAAACGTTTTTATTACATGCTCGTACGTGTTTCTCTACGTTCTGGATTTCTAGTCGTAAATTTTAACCGATGGTTAACTGCAAACTGACAGTTAGTCTTAATTAGATAAAATATCAATTAAATACAATGTAATTTGATGGAAAATTATTTAAAAATGGTTTTCATGAGTAATTCGGGTCAAATTTTGTATAATTTGTATACAAAAAGTATTTAATTGGACGTACCCGTTTATGGTTTGAGGTTTACGAAAAGACATTGTTAGTTTCCATGTTAATCTGTGAATATATATATATATATATATATATATATATATTTATATATATATATATATATATATATATATATATATATATATATATATGTATATATATATATATATATATATATATATATATATATACATATATATATATATATATATATATATATATATATATATATATATATATATATATATATATATATATATATATATATATATATATAAATATATATATATATATATGTATATATATATATATATATATATATATATATATATATATATATATATATATATATATATATATATATATATATAAATATATATATATATGTAATAAAATAACTAGGTACCTACCTATACATTTTATTAAGTACTTACAAATAGTACCTACATAAAACAGTTACCACCAGATGTCGCATGCGTCGCACAGAATTAAACAAAAGAGATCCGATAGAAAAATTAACTGTCAGAATCAGATAGATAGATAGATAGATAGATATAAAAATTATTATAAAGATAAATTAAGAATAAACTTTAATTACAAAGCAACACATTGTTTATTTTATTATTATACACCCACTTTACATATTATTTACACTTTTCAAAAGGAAAATATTACCACGTTATATATATATATATATATATATATATATATATATATATATATATATATATATATATATATATATATATATATATACACTGCTAAATATAAAATACGTTACAACAGACCCCGGTTTTCCCTTCCTTGTTAGTTTATATCAGACCCTAATATTCAATAACCTCAAAATAAACTCATGTAACAATCATCCCAAATTGTTTGCGGTATATTAATTTCTCGGCGGTTTCAGTTCGAATTTCCATATTACCACGGAATTCATATCGGTTTCGCCTTCTGAAAATATAATATTTCATATTCATCGATATTCAAGTGTAACGATATTCAAATTATTAGCAACGGATCATTGAAAAATGTTTTTATTAGTGATATTTAAATGGATAGCGAGAGAATGATTATGAAAGTATATTTGGCAAATGTGAGCGAGAGAACAGAACGAGGACGGTAAGAAAGAGACTTTGCACGATCAGATCAATCAGAACCTAAAATCTGGTGGAGTTAAAAGTCTGCGTTATCGGAGGGCATGTGTGACTAGATATATGGATGTGAAGGAAGCGAGGAGTTTACGTCATGATGTACACACTCTTGTGTGGCCTTCTATCCTCTCAGCCTACCCCTGCTGGGAAACGGCGTGATGGTGGTAGTAGTATATATATATATATATATAGATATTATATATATATATATATATATATATATATATATATATATATATATATATATATATATATATATATATATATATATAAATATATATATATATGTATATATATATATATATATATATATATATATATATATATATATATATATATATATATATATATATATATATATATATATATATATATATATATATATATATATATATATATATCATAGGAATTACGCAGACTTTTGACACCACCAGATTTTAGGTTCTGATTGATCTGATCGTGCAAAGTATTTTTCGGCCGTCCTCGTTCTGTTTTCCCGCTCAAATTCGCAACATATATTTTCTTAGTCGTTCTCTCGTTATCCATTGCTCTACATATCCATCCCACCTTGAAGAACTCTTCCTAATCTTTTCAATTATCCCTTGTTCAGCCTTACATTCCTTTCTTATTTCTTCGTTTTATAATTCTGTCATAGAATGATTTTCCACTCATTCGTCTGAGGGAGCGCATTTCAACACCTTTCACCCTGCTTCTATGTCGAGATGTTAAAAATGTAAAAAATAATTCCCAAGCGGAAAATATGCAGATTTGTCAATTTAGAAGTATTTGGACGCACTCAAGATGTTATATAATTTATATTTGAAGCACTGACTTAGTTATTTTCCATTTTATAATTAAAAGGTAAATTTGTTTTAAAATCACTATACTCGTTAATATTTTATTATAACTTAATTATAATGTCTACCGGTTTCGAAGCTAACCGCTTCTTTATCAAGACTGATAATTTTAAATATTAATCAGTCTTTATCTTTACCGCTTCTTTGCGCGTTATCTTCGAAACCGGTAGACATTATAATTAAGTTATAATCAAATATTTAAAGTGATAAAACAAAGTTACATTTTAATTATCAAAATGTTATGTGCAAAGACAAATTGCGAAATCGTTTTGTCATATTTTTTATTATTATTTCGTTACAATGAGGTAAACTGTTTTACGTTTTATAAGCGGCAATGTATTTTATAGTATAATAAAGTCGCTATAAATAAAATCAATAATGAGTATGCTATAACAGCGAAATTGGAGAATTTTATAGTCTTTTATTAATTAATTACGCTATTAAACGCGTTTATACTCTCAATTTCGGCCGATGTGAAAAATAATGATAAAAATCGCGGAATTTTGATAACAGCTTCAAGCAGTGTGTAGATACATTTTGACATATTAATATAGAATAAGAAGAATGCTGAAGTCTGGGTTTTACAGGGCTTATGACCTTTCACATGCTGGTTCTGTGATCACTTTACACACATGCAACATTGACGATTCTACCCATTATTGATAAATAATACCTATCATATCATACTCATTTACTGAAATAGTATCTACAGTGTTGAAAGCGTAGCTAAACTGTGCAATTTACCATGGAATTTGTAATTATATTGACTAAAATGGTACAAAGTTGAAAGAGAAAATACATATCGCTCACTCCTTTCAACAACGTCATATATAAAAAAAACTTGATTTTTCAGAAGATCGTTTTTAAAGTTAAAGAATGTAATAAAATGTATTAAAAATAAATATCAAGACACTTATTAAACTTTTTCTGTGCAACAGATCTTTTTAGGTAAAACCTGAAAGGTTCTTCTCCATTTAAAAAATATTTTGTATATTTAATAAAATAATTGAACAATTACTTTTCATCAAAATGCAAAAACAATACTTTCTGGCCTGTAGAGGGTAAATATTAAGTTTAAAATATGCCGCTTTTGCTGGGATATGGTACATTTTCTAAGCATTCCGAAAACATGCACAACTGAAAATTGACTATAATTTATAAATTAAATTAAAATAAAATTTATTATTATTTATTTTTTAATTCACATCACAACGTAGATGAAGAAGAATATGGAGTCTGGGTAATTACAGGGCTTACGGCCATCATAGGCTGGTTTAAATGATCACTTAACACACGTGATCGGCCGTCATAGGCTTGGTTAAGTGATCACTTACTCGATAGCAGGGATGCTTTTATCTACTTTTATAACTCTTACTTTTTCAATTACCCGATTGGAATGGTATTCTTTACTTTTTCAAATGTTAAATATTTTCAATACTCAACAACGCTACTGGAAGAAACATATAAACAGAATGTCAGAAGACAGACTTCCACGTATCGCCCTCCAAGGCAACCCTGAAGAACTCAGACCCCCAGGCAGACCAGAAAGACAGCTGGGAGTCAACATCCCAAGAGCGACATGCGGAGGCACAAACAGATCCCTAGGATCTACGAAAAGAAGAAGAAGAAGAAGAAGAAGAAGAAGAATAAGAAGAAGAACAACGCCAATTTTCCTTGATCTAAGATCCTTGGACCTACAAGAAGAAGAAGAAGAAAAAGAAGATTTTAACATGATTCAATCACTGGATTACCTGGAGTTGCTGCTGGCGACCGAGTTGTTGGACCTGGACCTGCGGCTCTTGAGCGAGTCGCCCCGGTTGACCACGCCCTTGCCGGTGATGGAGAAGTGCCTAAGCCGGTAGTAGTGCTCCTCCACGCCCGTGCTGGGCATGGAGGCCACGCGCGCGCGCTGCGCAGGGGGGCCCAGCAGGCTGCGGCCCGAGGAGTTCCAGCCGCCCGCCTTGACGGACTGCGACCGGCTGTGGTGGGGGCTGCCGTACCTGCAAGATCAATCAGACTCAATGGAATGACAAGCCAACTGAATGAACGGATGATGACCTACTATGGTGAGACATTGTCCATGACTCCGGTACTTGCAAGGTCAATCAGACTCAATGGAATGACAAACTAACTGGATGAACCTACTGTGGTGGGTCACTGTCAATGACTGCCGTACTTGCAAGGTCAATCAGGCTCAATGGAGTGACAAACTAACAAAATGGTCTGCCGTACTTACGAGGTGGATCAAAGTCAATGGAATGACAAACTAACTGGGTGAATGGATACTGACCTATTGTGGTGGGTCATTGTCCATGACTGCCGTACTTGCAAGGTCAATCAGACTCAATGGAGTGACAAACTAACTGAATGGACGGCCTTACTTGCAAGGTCAATCAGACTCAATGGAATGACAAACTATCTGGATGAATGGATAATGACCTATTGTGGTGGGTCATTGTCCATGACTGCCGTACTTGCAAGGTCAATCAGATTCAATGGACTGACAAACTTACTGGATGAATGGATAATGACCTACTGTGGTAGGTCATTGTCCATGACTGCCGTACTTGCAAGGTCAATCAGGCTCAATGGAGTGATAAACTAACTGAATGGTCTGCAGTACTTACAAGGTGGATCAAAGTCAATGGAATGACAAGCTAACTGGATGAATGGATAATGACCTACTGTGGTGGGTCATTATTGTCCATGACTGCTGTACTTGCACAAGGTCAATCAGACTCAATGGAGTGACAAACTAACTGAATGGACGGCCGTACTTGCAAGGTCAATCAGACTCAATGGAATGACAAACTAACTGGGTGAATGGATACTGACCTATTGTGGTGGGTCATTGTCCATGACTGCCGTACTTGCAAGGTCAATCAGGCTCAATGGAGTGACAAACTAACAAAATGGTCTGCCGTACTTACAAGGTGGATCAAAGTCAATGGAATTACAAGCTAACTGGATGAATGGATAATGACCTACTGTGGTGAGACATTGTCCATGACTGCCGTACTTGCAAGGTCGATCAGACTCAATGGATTGACACACTTACTGGATGAATGGATAATGACCTACTGTGGTAAGTCATTGTCCATGACTGCCGTACTTGTAAGGTCAATCAGACTCAATAGAATGACAAACTTACTGAGAGAATTTATATATATATATATATATATATATATATATATATATATATATATATATATATATATATATATATATATATATATATATATATATATATATATATATATATATATATATATATATATATATATATATATATATATATATATATATATATATATATATATATATATATATATATATATATATATATATATATATATATATATATATATATAAATAAATATATATATATATATATATATATATATATATATATATATATATATATATATATATATATATATATGTATATATATATATATATTTAATCAAAGTCAGTATTACAATTCGGGGAACAAAAAATTGAATACGCTGTTATTGATTTAATTTCAAACGCATAATGGACAATGGAATAAATACGTTTACACACAAAAGACCACAGCACAAAGGGTTGTTTCACTAGAAATAGGGCAGAATTACGGTGATTGGTGTTCCGATAAGTTACAACAGGGCACAATCAACAATTACGTATATTAGTCATCGTGAAAGATCAATACTGATTACGACAATTTAATAAACACAAAGAAAATTAATTTAGTTTTTAAATGATGTTAAATTCTGTATAAACATGGAAACTTGGTATTGTAAAAAGATATTGTAAATAAGTATAAAAGTAGCAAAATGTAGACCTCAGAACAAAAGGGGTTCAAGTAGACAATATATCCTCCAAAGATGTTGTTTTAAGGCTATGAAATTAAAATGATACCAAAAATGCTACCAAAGATATACCTTGACTTTTAATGAATACGATAAAAGTGTGTAAAAATGTTAGAAAAAGATAAAAATAGAAAAAATACTGCTTAAGGTGAGAGAGTGGTATTTAAAGTGGTGTCAAGTAAGAGTACATTATTTAGATATGTAATAGGAAGAGATGGAAAAAAGATGTGGTGTAAACATTAAAAATGAATGATAACAGTACGAGATAAAATAAATAAAAAATGAGGCAAATAGAGGAGTAATACATTTGTAATACAAGTGAAAGTGAGAGCATGGCAATAAATAAAATGTAATACGAAAGCATTAAGAATAATAAATGTTTGAAAAGGGAGGATAAATTAAATGATGTGCTTGAAGACAGCAAGAAAAGAGCATAGGAAGATAAAAAACATGAAAATTCCGAAATCAGACGTAAAAAAAAGTTTAAAAAAATATCGCGCAAAATGAACGATGAATGGGGAGTGTTATAAATTTTATTATTTATTTTAAAATCATGTTAAGGGTGATGAAAAATGTGAACCTAAGTATACAGATGCTGTTTACGAAGTGTGTAAAAATTGAAAGTGGATACAAGATAACAAAGAATTGTCTTATGAGTGGAGTAAAATGTGGTCCAAAATTTACAAATGATTTGATGAGGTGTTTAAAAATTGAAAGTGGATACAAGATGACAAAGAATTGTGTTGCGAGTTGTGTGAAATGTGGTTTAAAGTAAACAAATGATTTGGTGAGGTGTGTAAAAATTGAAAGTGGATACAAGATGACAAAGAATTGTGTTATGAGTGGTATGAAATGTGGTCTATAGTATACAAATGATTAGATAGGGTGTGTAAAAATTGAAAGTGGATACAAGATGACAAAGAATTGTGTTATGAGTGGTATGAAATGTGGTCTATAGTATACAAATGATTAGATAGGGTGTGTAAAAATTGAAAGTGGATACAAGATGACGAAGAATTGTATTATGAGTGGTGTGAAATGTGGTCTAACGTATATAAATGAGTAGATAAGGTGTGTAAAAATTGAAAATAGATACAAGATGATGAAGTGGAAATATACAATTAAAGCCAAGTGAATGAGGATCGATTTATGTAAAAAATTATTGATAAAATCCAGAATTGTGTTATGAGTGGTGTGAAATGTGGTCTAAAGTATACAAATGATTTTGTGAGTGTGAAAACATTAAAAGTAAAGTATACAAATGATTAGATAAGGTGTGTAAAAATTAAAAGTGGATACAAGATGACAAAAAATTGTGTTATGAGTGGTGTGAAATGTGGTCTAACGTTTACAAATTATTGGATAAGGTGTGTAAAAATTGAATGTGGATACAAGATGACAAAGAATTGTTATGAGTGGTGTGAAATGTGGTCTAATGTTTACAAATTATTGGATAAGGTGTGTAAAAATTGAATGTGGATACAAGATGACAAAGAATTGTTTTGAGTGGTGTGAAATGTGGTCTAACGTTTACAAATGATTGGATAAGGTGTGTAAAAATTGAATGTGAATACAATATGACAAAGAATTGTTATGAGTGGTGCGAAATGTGGTCTACAGTATACAAATGATAAGATAAGGTGTGTAAAGATTGAAAGTGGATACAAGACGACGAAGAAGTGGAAATATACAATTCACCAACTGAGATACGAGGTTGAACAACATGAATTATTTAAGAACTTTTCTGTGGACAAACTTTGGTCTTTTTCTTGTTGTATGACTAGTTCCATTAGCATTCCAGGCGGCTGACACTGAAAGTGACCTGCTGTGGTGAGGACTCCCGTACCTATGGACATTTTTATTACAATTTAAATTATAACTAGCAAATAAGAATATAATAAACATAGCAAAAATGATTGTTTATGAGTGTGAGTGAGTTTGAGTATGTTTGACCTTGTAGTGTTGTGACTACCCCATTTCGCTCACTCATTTCAACAACGTCATATATCAAAAAACTTGATTTTTCAGGAGATCGCTTTTAAAGTTTAAGAATATAACGAAATATATTAAAAATAAATATCAAGACACTTACTGAACTTTTTGCTGTGCAACAGATCTTTTTAGGTAAAACATGTATGTTTTTTCTCCATTTAAGTATATTTAAAAAAATGATAAAACAATACCTTTTCTTCAAAATGCAAAAACAAGAATTTCTGCCCTGTAGCGGGTAAATATTAAGTAAAAAATATGCCACTTTTGCTAGGATTTAGTACATTTTCTGGGCATTCCGAAAACATGCACGACTGAAAATTGACGATTTTTGATATATGACGTTGTTGAAAGGAGTGAGCGATATGGATGTTTGATTTGTGTCTGGCTCTGATCTTGTGGTTCTATGAGTGTTGAATTTGTATTTGCGTATCATTTAACTGAGACTTGTGTGAGCATTTTTTTTAATGTATACAATTGGATTATTTTAGCTTTCAGTTAAAAAAAATATAGATACAAAAGTTTATTTGAAATATTAAAACATCGCTTTTCTTTAATTTGCCCGAAAATTTATATTCCTTATAAGTAAACATATCCTTAATATGTAAATACTGGCTCTTTATTTGCTAGATTTGTCGGTCGAGGGTCGTAATGTGTTTAGGGATGAAAGCTCATTTATTAGCTTGTAGCTTCCCTTAAGAGAAATCTCAATGTGTAAAGAACAAATCAGTTAGTTAGCGTTGTCCTCTTTGACTCAATTGTGGTTAGGGAAAATTAATCGTATTTGAGGTCAAACTTCATAATGAATTTGAAACTTTTGATTTTTGGGTTCTGTTGGCATGTGTTGACTATTTGGCATATCCTTAAGGATTTCCACCCTTTGGATGTCTGCTCCCCGTCAACCCCCTATATGTGTCACTATCTGTGTTTATTGACTAACTAACTAACTAACCATCACGTCGCATCCCGCAGGGGTAAGCAGAGAGAATAGAACGTCACACTACCTGTCTTTGCAAACATTCTTCATTTATGCATCTCCTCATACATACCCGCCGATTATTTCGACTCCTAACCTGACCACTTTCAGGTATTTGACATACTTTATCGAGCCAAGTGTTCTCGGTCTTCCTTTGCTCCTTTTTCTAACTAGATTTGCCTCATACATTTGTTTTACCGTTCTTTCCTCACTCATTCGTTCCACATGTCAAAACCATCTCAACACGCCTTTTTGAATTTTATCGACAATGCTTATCTCAGCTTTGCATTCCTTCCTTATTTCACCATTTGAACTATCTTTTATACAAAGTTTGAATGGTGTGGTGAATTGGAATTATCTATTATACATCGTTTTACCGCAAAGTCTCATCGAGGCATCGCATTTCGACTGCGTTCAGTCTACATTCATCAGTCTATTGCCTTTTTTCTCTGATAACTTTTAAGAAATACCTGAGAGATTACTATCTATTATTAGAATCCTAACATAAAACCCTCAGCTTTTTCCCTCTACATCCTACCCTAAACTCCCTTTTTTCTTTGCCTTCCTTATTGTCATCAATTTGCAATACTCATAAATGTTTGTCCGCCTCCGTAGTGTAATGGTCAGCACGCTCGGCTACCGTTCTGGAGGTCCTGGGTTCGATTCCCAAAGGGGGTAAAATAAATATTAGTGATTTTTTCACTGTAATATTTATTCAATATTACCATGGACTGGTACCTGAAGCGGAGGGCTGATCACCTTTCCTTCATGTGTAAACGATCAAGATAACACTGCGTTAATATGACACAGTGCCCTATGCACCATTGGGGTGCGGATAAGGTCTTTATTATTATTATTAATTGTTTTTTTAAAACAGTAGTAATTTATATTATTATATCCAATTACAGGAGTTGTTTTCATATTATTTTTTGATATCAAATCAAAGATGAAGAAGAATATGGAAGTCTGGGTATTTACAGGGCTGACGAACGTCATAGGCTGGTTTAAGTGATCACTTTACACACGTGTAACATTCACCAACTCTACCCATTATTGACAACCACACTACTCAAATTCTCGGAAGTTCTATACGTATGAACCTTCAATTTTGAATTTTGAAACATTATTCTTGAATCATTAGAACTTCACTAGAGACATCTATTGGTGAAATGAAAAGAAGCTTTTTATTGAGCAGAAACTCTTTTATTAGTATGTAAAAACCGAATCCTGGATTATAATCGCACACATGAGAAACGCCAGAAAATATTATTTTCATTTTTATTATTTAAGCTTATAATAAATAAAAAAAGTGATCACCTAAACCAGCCTATGACGGTCGTCAGCCCCGTAAATGCCCATATTTCTATATTTTTCTTTATCTTTGATGAGATGTCAAAAAAAAATGTATATATATAAATATAAATGTATGTATGTATGTATATATATATATATATATATATATATATATATATATATATATATATATATATATATATATATATATATATATATATATATATATATATATATATATATATATATGTATATATGTATATATATATATATTTATATATATATATATTATATATATATATATATATATATATATATATATATATATATATATATATATATATATATATATATATATATATATATATATATATATATATATATATTTATATATATAAATATATATATTTATTTATTTATTGTACAGCTACACTAAAGCTACGACTGTTTTTAGAGTCATCAACAATTCGCTGTGTACAATCTATTCCAGATTATCCTCGACCCAGTTCAGCAAAGTTATTCAAAATTTGCACAAGTAATTAGACCCCGGCAATAATGAATACAGCCTCGTCACGCGGTAATAGCGACCGTTTTGGCGTGTGTACGACTAATATTAATGGTCGGATTTGCGTCGAACAGTGCGACTACAAAACAAGTATCTTTCGCCCCTTCCTGAAACTAGTTATTTTCATATAATTTACATTTTATTTATTGTTTCGGTATTAACTTTGTGGTAAGACATGTTACAATGGTTAAAGAAAACACTTCGTTTTTTACCACTTGAGTTTTATTATAGACTACATGTTTCACTACAGACCTGAATGATGGAAGTTTAACTTCTGAAACATGTAGTCTATAATAAAACTCAAGTGGTAAAAAACGAAGTGTTTTCTTTAATCATTGTAATTTACATTTGAAGCACTAACTTTGTGATTTTCCATTTAAAAATTAAAATGAAACTTTGTTTTTTTTTATTGTTTGAATTACCTAACGTCCAAGTGACTCTGAAATCTAGCTACGGCTTATGCAACACCGTTTATCATGTCCCTACTCAGCCTTCAACTTTATAAGTTTCATAGCCTATGCCTACTTGTGAGTGGATTTACTCTTTATGTTTTAAGTTACTATAATTTCATGTAATTCATGAGTGAAAATCCTATGCAAAAACACTCGCCAAACTTTGTTTTAAAATCAACATAAATATTTTATTATAACTTTATTTAATAAAATGATTAAACAATACCTTTTCTTCAAAATGCAAAAACAACACTTTCTGCCCTGTAGCGGGTAAATATTAAGTAAAAAATATGCCACTTTTGCTAGGATACAGTACCTTTTCTGGGCATTCCGAAAACATGCACAACTGAAAATTTACGATTTTTGATTTATGACGTTCTTGAAAGGAATGAGCGACATATATTCTTCCAGGTTACCCTGTGTTTCTTGCCGACGTGTGATATTTCATATAAACAATGCACATTTGCTTGGAATACATTACAGTATTCAGTACGTTCTCGTTATAAGGCTAAATTAATTAATCATGCTCGCTATTGGATTTTCGCGACAGGGGCTGGTTTCTAAGAACTTGTACGTAGGGGAGGGTTCCTGAAATTCGAGGCTGGTTAGGTGATCACTATACATAGTGCAACAATCACCATTTTACCCATGATTGTTAACCACAATACTCAAATTTTTGGAACTCCTACATATATCATTGATCTTTTAACGCTGTACATATGAGTTCACAAGAACCATCTGTGTTGGATTGAGGAAAATTTAATTTAGAAGAGACCTTTTTATTTTTTTGCCATATCCAAACTTCTTTTAATGTTTATAAAATAAATTTAAAAAAATTTCACCACTTTTTTTTCATTAATACAATTTTACCTACCGGTATCTACAAGAATCTTGTCATCATCAGGGTTTATTTTAATTAAAAAACATTAAAAACATTAAAATACTCTCACCAAAAACTTCCACATACTCCTACATCCTACGGAGTGTGTAGAAGTTTTTGGTGAGAGTATTTTAATGTTTTTAATGTTTTTAAATTAAAATAAACCCTGATGATATCAAGGTTTTCCTCGAAACCGGTAGGTTGAATTGTACTAATAATTAAGTGGTGAAAGCAAAGTTAATTAATTTAACAAAGTTTATAAAATGTGCCACAAAGTATCTGCGGAAAACATTAAAGAAATCCTTTAAATGTATTGTGACACGTGTTTCCATGCATTCCGCATCATTTTCAAACACCGTATGAACCATATTCTTCTATGTTGAGATGTCAACATAGAAGAATATGGTTCATACAGATTTGCGAACCAATATTTTGACACACTCAAAATGTTTTTGATAGATATTTCATTTCAAGTTGAGATATTTCGCCCACTCAAGAACGACATAAATCAAAAAACTTGATTTTTAAGGAGAACGTTTTTAAAGTTTAAAAATATAATACAATGTATTCAAAATAAATATCATGCCACTCATTGAACTTTTTATTGAGCAACAGATCTTTTTAGGTAAAACCTGAAGGTTTTTTCTCCATTTGAAAAATATTTAAAATGTTTAAAGAAAAAATTAAGCAATACCTTTTCTTCAAAATGCAAAAACAACACTTTCTGCCCTGTAGCGGGTAAATATTAAGTTAAAAATATGCCTCTTTTGCTGGGATACAGTACATTTTCAGGGCATTTCGAAAACATGCACAACTGAAAATTGACCATTTTTGATTTATGACGTTCTTGAAAGGAGTGAGCGATTTAAAATTAACCATTTTTAGTCTTGTTATTTATTTGTTAATGTCTTTTTTGCGAAAGACGCTTTATTGTCAACAATACTAAATCAGTGGAGGTTGTACGAAGCTTTTCATCCTGAAATATCCTTGAGAAAAACAACAGGAGGAAGAACTTAGAAGGACTTTTTATCAAACCAACTTGACCTAATTAAAACGGCCGAAAGCAATTTCAAATTAAGCGTTTTGTTTAATCTAGACAAATTAAACATTTCACCCGTTTTTGACCCATTAAGACCAGGGGCTATTTTTGTGACAATTTTATACAATTTTAGCGGTTATCCGAGTGATACTGGAAAATTTGTGTCGGTTTGTGATCCCTTGGTTAGTGTCGCGGACATATATGTATAAATGTATATATATATATATATATATATATATATATATATATATATATATATATATATATATATATATATATATATATATATATATATATATATATATATATATATATATATATATATATATATATATATAAAAATATATATATATATATATATATATATATATATATATATATATATATATATATATAAATATATATATATATATATAAATATATCTATATATATATATATATATTGTCCGCCTCCATAGTGTAATGGTCAGCACGCTCGGCTACCGTTCTGAAGGTCCCGAGTTCGATTCCCAAGGGGGGTAAAATAAATATAAGTGATTTATTCACTGTAATATTTATTCAATACTACCATGGACTGGTACCTGAAGCGGAGGCCTGATCACCTTTCCTTCATGTGTAAACGATCAAGATAACACTGCGTTTATATGACACAGTGCCCTATGCATCATTGGGGTGCGGATAAGGGTTTTATTATATATATATATGTATATATATATATATTTATATATATATATATATATATATATATATATATATATATATATATATATATATATATATATATATATATATATATATATATATATATTTATATATATATGTATATATATATATATATATAAATATATATATATGTATATATATATATATATATATATATATATATATATATATATATATATATATATATATATATATATATATATATATATATATATATATATATATTATTTTGATTTGAAGATCTTTGAACCATTTTTTAGTTTGTTTTAGTCGAATGTCCCCAAGACTTAATTCCATATCTTAATATTCTACTAAAGAAGCCTTTACCAAATATATACTAACCAGTGATGTGAACACACAAATCCACTATAAAAATATGAAAAATTTATTTCTTTTTATTTATATACATAGATGTGTTTAAGTATTGGTATTGGAGCATACTACGAAAAATTCACGCCAAAGCTATTTGAATCCGTGATACAAATTTTGCTCATATTAATTAGTTGGCACGTTTAATTAGTTTGCTTTTCAAGCCAGATGTAATTATTAATGCGGAGGTAACAACTTGTGTTTTGATTGTTCAGCAAATCAATTCGGTTTACCAAAATTACACCAATATCGAGTCAACTTTCAATATAATTAATTCCGCGTCAATTTGAGGTGACTCAATTCGACATTTATAACGATACGATTTTCAATTAATAGAACGAAGTTCAACCTTATTATTTTTATTTTCATATTATTATCATTTTTATTTTTATTTTAAGAAGAATATGCAAGTCCAGACATTTACGGGGCTTACGACCGCCATAGCCTGGTTTAAGTGGTCACTTTACACACGTGTAACATTCAACAATTCTACCCATGATTGACAATCACACCACTCAAATTCTAGGAACTTCCGTACATATATGGTTCAATTTCGAAACATAGAGCTTGAATCACTAGAATTTCACAAGAGACATCTATTGGTGAGATGAAAGAAGCTTTCTTATTGTTTAGAGTAAAAACTCATTCATTTGTTTGTTGAGATATCACCCACAAATATGAAAAGTAAATAATAAGTCCCTCTCCAAGCACAAGAGCTCAGTCTCTTTATTGGAGAGAGCAACCGTTTAAATTTTAAGTAACTAACTAACCATCACGTCGCTTCCCCGCCGGGGTAGGCAGAGAGAATGGAACGCCACACCACTCTGTCTTTACAAACATTCTTCGCCTCTTCCACGTTCATGCATCGCATTATACATACCCGCCGATTGTTTCGACTCCTAACCCGACCATTTTCAAGTATTTGGCATACCTGATCGTGCCATGTTTTTCTCGGTCTTCCTCTGCTCCTTTTTCCAATTACATTCGCCCCATAAATTTGTTTTACCGTTCTTTCATCACTCATTCGTTCTACATGTCCAAACCATCTCAACACACCTTTCTTAATTTTATTGATAATGCTTGCCTCAGCTTTAAATAAATTTTAAGGTTGTAAAATAGGCATGTCGAGAAAAATAATTTAATTTTTGAAAAAACTCTTGTAACTATATTAAATAATAAAATACATAAAAAAATGCAATAAAATACCTCTTATAAAACACCATCTCACACCCAGTTCATTCATCACATTCAAAAATCATACCTTTGGTTTTGACATTCATTGATATTCATCACTGGTTGTTTGCGCAATGGTCTAGGGAAAATGTGAAAATAATTGTAAACGAATTGGTGTTCTCGCAGAAGTTGTCAGGTCGAAAAATGAGGGACTCTATATTTTCCACGAGTAAAGAGCCAGTATTTACGAGTTTTGTTCCAAAGTTTACGATTGCTTCCCAACAAAGTTTTGTTTGTTCCTAAAGTTTTGAAACAAGGGTGAGATTAATCCATTGTGTAACTCTCGAGACTTATCTTTTGATGACCAGTTAGTGTAGAAAGTAAATGAACATAGCAAACGAAATAAAACTGCTAATTAAATATATAAATCAAAATATGTTGTTATCATCGACTTACCTCATTTCGAAGTCGTGGATTTCTTCCTGGGTGAGCTGGTTGGTGACGTCTAGGAGCTGTTTCATATGGTCGTCTCTCTGCTTCTTCTTCTTTACGCTCAGCTTGTGATGACTGCTAGATGACGGCGATGTATTTGAAACGAAATCGTTTTCGTCTTTTAAGAGTATCGTCGATACACTAGAATAGTCTAAAGATAACGAAGCTTGTTGTACGACGATTGTTGCTTGAGGAATTTTCCTATTTGCATTTTGGGTCACGTTGTTGGAGCAACAGGCGCAGCATCTGTATTGGTTGTTGGCATAAGCCGGACATGTTTGATTGCAGCAACCAGCTCCGTTGTCCAAGGGGTTTGTAGTCACATTTATGTTAATATTTGGACTGTTTGCGTTATCTGCGTTGTGATTTCTGGTTGCTGATGGTCTCCGCGAAGAAGAATTTCTGCTTTGATGCCCGGAAACTGTGCCTTCTAGTTCTTGTCTCAGCTTCATCATATCTTCGTTTGTTTGAAGCAGGCAGGAGTTTGGTCTAGACTTGACTCTTTCTTGGGAGTCGGAATTATCGCTGAAGAAGTCGACACGCAGATCTGGCAAGGTTGGAGTACCACCTTTCCCTTCGCTAGATTTTCTATTCCTCGCCTTTTGAGATGACCTCGAATCCGTCGATGGTCTTTTGGCTTTGTGCGTGTTTGGAAGAGGAATGCCCTCAAAAGTAAACTTTGTTTCGTTCTTGGAACTCGAAGCCTTAGGGCTTTTCGGTGGTCTTTCCTCCATGTCGAACCCGACCAAGAGCAAATCAGGATCAGGTGAGATAGTACCAGTTGGCGAAGTAGGCATCGGGATATCGAAGATGAATCTGGTATTCTCTTGGCTAGGTGAACTTCCGACTGAATCAAATATAGACCTGTGTTCTTTGGCTGATTGGCATTCATATGTAGCTAGATTTCCACATTCGTCAAAAGGGAACTTGGTATCGTTTCCTTGATGGTATCCCGGTGGCGCTGTACTAGGTCCCTTGTGATCATCCTTGGCTTTTGGATAGTCCAGCTTTCTGTTTTCGATGATGGATGGGATTTCAGCCAGATTGATCTCTGAGTCTAGTATATACGATTGTTTTTCGAGCGACGTGTCTGGAGTTTGTGCTAGCTTCGAATAGTTGTTTTGGGATCTTTTCTCTGTCATGGAGCGGTGGTGGTGATGCCGCGCCGCTGGCTTGCCATCCAGACTGGATGCGCTGTCGAGGGAGATGAGGACGTCCTGCGGCGGCTCCTGGTCCAGACTGTCCTCAGTGGTGTCGCCGTCTGTCACAGTTACGTTGGTGAGGACGGTGTTGGCACTCTCCGTACTGGTGTTGATTGTACGTTCGGAAGCGGTACTGCTGCTCATTACTATAACCTGGAAAACAAAGTACCATTAGTCCATCTACATTTTTACAACAACTTGAATAGACGTTAAATTTATAATAACAAAAAACGTTTGAAAAAATTCTCTAACAAAAATAACTGCTTAATAGTTATATATTTTTTTTATTTTTTATTAGTTAAAATATAAAAAATATATATCATCCGTTAAGATCTAGATAAAGGAAGAATCAACAATCTTTTTTAAAAAATATATAAATGAGTGCTTAACAAAGAACCATTAGTCCATCTTCATTTTTTACAACAACTTGAATATGCTTTAAATTTATAAAAACAAAAAACGGTTGAGAAAAATCTCTAACAAAAAATAACTGCTCAGTAGTTATTGCAAAATTATTTTGAAAAAAAATGAATAAAATAATAAAAATATGTATCATCCGTTAAGATCTAGATAAAAGAAGAACCAACAATCGTTATAAAAAAAATACATAAATTGAGTGCTTATAACAAAAAAAAACACTCAATATGTATTTAATTTCAGTTTTCTTTATGTATAAAGAAAACTGAAATTTGCTGAAGTTTTTAATTGTTGTTTGTTATTGCCTGCTGTTTAAAACTAACTTACTAACGATCACACATTTGACCACAGGGGTAAACAGAGAGAATAGAAGCTAAAACACTCTGTCTTCCACATTGGTGCATCTCTTCATATATTCCCACAGATTATTCAGACTTCTGACCTGCTTATAGCTTTCTTCAATTGAATATGGATGAGATTCATCCCGAATGAATTTAATTTTATCCGAATATTTTCTAACGCATAGAGACTCTGAAATTTAAAAAAGAGCCTTACTTCCATCTTTCTTCGCATATAAAAACAACAGAAACTTTGTGTCAATTATAATAGCCCATAATATATATTGATGTATTATCCGTAGAGTAAAAAATCCAGTGGTGAAAGAATAAATAAAATCAAAATAGAATAAATAAAATTGAAAAAAGCCACTTGAGATCTACCCAAGCTCCTTTGCCTAGCCGTCAAAACATTTTGAAGATTGTTAAGTAGATAGTGTTTTAGTATTAATCAGTCTTGATAAAGAAGCTGTTCGCTTCAAAACCGGTAGACATTATAATTAAGTTATAATAAAATATTTAAAATGATTTTAAAACAACATTTTGAGTGTTTCCAAATTCTTGTTCACAAAACTGGATTATCTCCAATTATGGGAGTCATTCTTCGAAGTTCTAGTAATTCAAGAACAAGGTTTCTAAATTGGTTCCTATATATAGAACTTCCAAGAATTTGAGTAGTGTGGTTGTTAATAATGGGTAGAATGAGTGAATGTTACACTATGAAAGTGATCACTTAAACTAGCCTATGACGGTCGTCAGCCCCTTAAATGCCCAGACTCTCATATTATTCTTCATGTCAAAAAATAATATTTTAATACAAAATTACAATTTAATTATAAAATGGAAAATCACAAAGTTAGTGCTTCAAATATAAATTATAAAATCAAAATGCTTTCTTAATAAATAAAAGCTTTGAAATGATTTTTTTTTTCAAATCAAATAAATTTTATTGCTTCAATAAACGAGTTTCAGAAGTACAAACAAATTTTTATTTTATAGACGTAATTATGATTGCTCAGTTTTTGGTACGGCGATTTTAGGTTTCAAATTCGGACCAAAATTATTTACGCCTGAATAAATCTAACGGTAACTTATACAGCTGTATCGAAATTAATATATTATATGTATATATATATATATATATATATATATATATATATATATATATATATATATATATATATATATATATATATATATATATATATATATATATATATATATATATATATATATATATATGTATATATATATATATATATATATATATATATATATATATATATATATATATATATATATATATATATATATATACATTTATACACGTATGATAATATGTGACATATATATGATCTTATTAGACACATGAGTGTTTGATGATGAATAAGACGAAATGCGTCACATATAATCATATATGTAAATAAAAATATAATTTAATCCAATAACCGTGTTTAATTTTGGATATATTACTTAACAATGGAATTCTACCAATTGTCTGAAGTTACAATAAATAACCTATTTTTGTAAAAATAGTAAGAAAGTTGACGGGTTTTTGATTATTTAAATGAATGTAGGAATTCTTGAATGTTTTTCGCAGATACTTTGTGGCACATTTTATAAACATTATTAAATAAAAACAACTTTGTTTTAACGACTTTTTTATTTATACACTTTATCCAAACGGTTTCGACAAGAACCTTGTCATCATCAGGGTTTATGTACTAAATTCTAAAACATTGAAATACTCATAGTCAATTACCCTTCCCTTACCAAAAAAAATAATATACACTCCACATTGGTTAAAACATGTTAATATACGTATTAATATACGTACGACGTATTAATAATTATATAATAATAATTCGTCCGCATCCGTAGTGTAATGGTCAGCACGCTCGGCCACCGTTCTGGAGGTCCCGAGTACGATTCCCAGGGGGTGTCAAAAAAATTAGAGTGATTTTTTTACTGTAATATTTATTCAATATTACCCTGCGCTGTTACCTGAATCGGAGGGCTGATCACCTTTCTTTCATTTATATGACGCAATGCCCTATGCACCATTGGGATGCGGATAAGGGTTTTATTATTATTATTTATTATGTACATATATATATATATATATATATATATATATATATATATATATATATATATATATATATATATATATATATATATATATATATATATATATATTTATAAATATATATAACCGACGGAGATTAGAGGTCAAAATATGGAACCAAGGCAAAAAAATAAAGGAATGGGTAAATGATCAAGAGTTAATTCTATGAAAATACAAAAAAATATATATTTTTAAATAAATTCTGTCTTTTTTGTGTGTATATTAGGTTAAAATGGATAAAAATGGTTAAAAAATGTATCTAAAAAGAACTCCACCGACAAAACACACAAGGTGGCTTGGTGGGTCTCTGCAATTTTTTTTAAAAAAAATATGTTTATAATTATTTTTTAAATACATGCATACAACTTATGTAAATAATATATGTAATATATATACATATATTTAGTAGTATAAATACATATAAGTATGTATATTTAGCAGTATAAGGTTCGACCATTGAAGGGTAGATCCTTCGATGATTTTGCACCCTTAACAATACCCGGCAACCCTTACTTAAATAATTAATGATAAGTGAAGTTCTAGTGATTCAAGAACAAGGTTTCTAAAATTGGTTCATATATATAGAACTTCCAAGAATTTGAGTAGTGTGGTTGTCAATAATGGGTAGAATTGGTGAATGTTACACGTGTGTAAAGTGATCACTCAAACCAGCCTATGACGGTCGTCAGCCCCGTAAATGCCCAGACTTCCATATTCTTCTTCATCTTTGATAAGATGATAAAAAATTGTTTTAAAATCACTATTATGGAAAATCACAAAGTCAGTGCTTCGAATATAAATTATATGCCAAATAAATTAATTGAATTATTTTCATCTATGTTGAGATATTAAAATGTTTATATTAAAAGAAGAGAAAACGTCACATAAAATAAAAACTCAATTTCAAGTAACATTATGACCAATTCAAAATTATTACAATTTAAAAAAACTCCCAGAATACAACTGTCAGAAACACGAATGTAGTAATTGTTTGGAGACAATGCCAACTAGATAATCTGTAGCAAGTTGTCATAAATAAAAAATTAACGGTTTTTTCACAATGTGAATTGAAAACCGTTAATTTTTAAGGAGTGATCACCAAAGCTAATAACATCATAATAATAATAAAAATAAAACCCTTATCCGCATCCCAATGGTGCATAGGGCACTGCTTCATATGAACGCAGTGTTATCTTGATCGTTTACACATGACGTTCTCTCTAGTGAAGTTCTAGTGATTCAAGAACAAGGTTTCTAAATTGGTTCATATATACAGAACTTTCAAGAATTTGAGTAGTGTGGTTGTCAATAATGGGTAGAATTGGTGAATGTTACACGTGTGTAAAGTGATCACTTAAACCAGCCTATCACGGTCGTCAGCCCCGTAAATGCCCAGACTTCCATATTCTTCTTCATCTTTGATGAGATATTAAAAAATAATATAAATTATGTATAAGTTATTTTTACATCATTTTTGACATCAAGATATATGTAAAACAATTCGAAAGTCTGAGTATGAAAAGGATTTATGACTTGTCATAGGCTGTTTAAGTGATCATTTAACCCACTGATTTTCAGTATAATACATCATACATATTTATGCGCTAAAAGGTAATTTTCTCTCAGGATTTAAACAATTTATTTTAAAAAACATTTATATTTTAAGGAATAATCCAAAAAGCTATTTAATTAATTTTACTTTATTAGAAATCGAACCCGAGACCTCCAACATCGTAGCCAAACGCAATACACGACGAGATGAAAAAATCTGTTAATATTAAGACACTCGGTTTACTTATTCAATCTGTAATTGCGTCGTCATAAACCGCAATAAGACTTATTTATATGATTCAGGAGGCACTGCTCCAATCTTCACAGACAAATTCGTCTTGTATAAAATTTTCTTTCAGAAACTGATTATTTTTTTAGGGGTGGGTTTTTTACGTTCGTAAGAATACGAGACCTTCCTTCTGAACTTTTAGGGCTTTTAATTATGTAAGACTTTTAAAATTACATTTTATTAGGGGAGTAACAGTGGGAGGAGATGACCGTACAAAGCAGTTATATAAAAAATATTTTACCCTGAAACCAGCTAAGGAATTTTAAACGGGGATGCTGTGTTTGAGGGTTGAAACCACCATTATTTTAAGGGGTCCATAAAGGGAGAATAACAAGACAAGTTAAAGAAGGGAAGAAAGACAAAAAAAGCTTTTAAAATAAAAATGTTTGAAAATTATTCAAATTCTTAAATCTCCTAGAGCTTCGACACAACGTCAACACATTTGAAAATGCAAATATTTACTATGCTTGTTTCTTGTTACACAAAATTAGCTAAATCCGATTTCAACCCGACGTTGGCCGGTACACAGACGCCTCCACAACCCCGACTAGCACAGCTGACAGACATAGAGCAGTGCCAGGGCGTTTGCAGAGAATATTCAGTCATCACATTTTCACTAAACCATTGTTCATTGATATTCTATTACGGATCCTTTTCACGAGATTTTTTTTCTTGATACAAACCTATTTCAATCGTAACAAACGATGGACAGAAAATATCCCTAACTTACTACCTAGTGCAAAGTCCTAACCACGTCACAGAAGAACATATGTAGTAAAGAGAAAATAGCATAGTATAGCATCATAACATGATACAGCATCATAGAATGATACAGCATCATAGCATCAAACAATATCATAGCATCATACCGCATCATAGCATCATATAGTACCATAGCATGATACCGCATCATAGAATCATACAGTATCATAGCATCATACCGCATCATAGCATCATATCGTATCAAAGCATCATAAAGCATCATTGCATCATACAGTATCATAGCATCATACAGTGTCATACATAGCATCAAATATTATCATAGCATCAAAAAACTTCATAGCATCATACATTATCATAGCATTATACATTATCATGGCATCATACATTATCATAGCATTATACATTATCATGGCATCATACATTATCATAGCATCATACATTATCATAGCATCATACATTATCATAGCATCATACATTATCATAGCATCATACATTATCATAGCATCATACATTATCATAGCATCATATCGTACCTTTGGCACTGGTTCTCTCGGTCCTGGTAGGCTGGCGCGCTGGCGGCCCGCCCGGAAGTGGAGGCGGCGCAAGGCGGCTCCCGCGGCCGCCTTCGCGCCTAAACGAAACAACACGAATCAATCAACTTCAGAAAAACTACTAAAGAATCCATTATATCATTCAATAATTGATTCTGAAGTCACTTTGTGGGAAAATCTATCCATATTAAATTAGAATTTCACTTGGTAAATACTATAAATCCATTTTTTTTTAAATATGAGAATACAACATATCAGAAATAGCAAGTTACACATATAATATATACAAGTATTTCAGAACAAGTAGGTACCGTATTTTACTGACTAAAAGACACACATTTTTTAACAATTTCTTTTAAAAAAATTTGTCTTCTTCTTCCTGGCTCCATTCCAACTTATCGTCTTTGTAGACTGTGGGGATCAGCTCTCTTCGTACTCAGGTTGTAGGTCCTTCTATCACGGACAACGTCACCTAGGTCATACCTTTAAATCATGTTATCTTTCTGTATTCATGATTTTTTCAGTCTTCCTCTAGATGTCTTTTTAGGAAGATCCATGGCGATTGCTTGGTTTACAATATGATCAGGTTCTCAGCATCCTATGTGCCCATATCATCTCAATAACATTTCCTCTACCTTACTTTTGATGCCTGTTATAAACAGGCTTCCACAAATCCATGAACTCTTTATTTTTTCTGTGAGAGACATTCCACTTTAAAAAATGTATTTTACCATGTTGGTACCACGGAGTTTTGGGTATGTTCGCCTCAGGGCCAACCCTGAGGGATGTTTGCCTCAGAAAACATGGAATTACACAATTATAGTAAAATTTTGGTGTTGTGTGGTGGACTACATTGTTCATTTTACGATTCCCATCACTACAACATTACACCACACATTTAACAAAAGTCTTCTTATTATTTTTTGACATCTCATCAAAGATGAAGAAGAATATGGAAGTCTGGGCATTTACGGGGCTGACGACCGTCATCGTCTGGTTTAAGTGATCACTTTACACGCGTGTAACATTCACCAATTCTACCCATTATTGACAACCACACTATTCAAATTCTTGGAAGTTCTATATATAAATGAACCAATTTAGAAACCTTGTTCTTGAATCACTAGAACTTCACTAAAGACATCTATTGGTGAGATGTAAAGAAGCTTTTTACTAAGCAGAAACTCTTATATTAGTATGTGAGGTCCAAATCCTGGATTATAATAATATGAAAATAACTCCTGACTTCCATATTCTTCTTCATCTTTGATGAGATGTCAAAAAATAATATGAAAATAACTCCTGTAATTGGAGATAATCCAGATTTTGTGAACAAGTATTTGGACACACTCAAAATGTTGTAAGAGTCTTCTTGCTTACTTTTTTATTTTTTTTTAAATGTATACCCTTAAATGTTTGTTTGTAATGTATTTATTAATTATTGAATAAATTGAATTGAAAATTGAATTGAATTGAATACAATGTTGCCAGATAGAGACAAATTTTCCGCGGCATCGACTGTATGGCCATTTTTAAGACTGGCGGAATTTTAAATCAATCACTGGGCATCTTTATAATAATTTCCAGTGTAAGACGCGCCAGAATTTTGGAGACAATTTTTTAGTAAAAATATGCGTCTTACAGTTTGTAGAATACGGTACTTGTACTCAGCTGCCCAAACTCAAAACACAGTAAGGAACATTTTTTTTGTAGTACGTTTTTTTTTGCATTTTTGGACTAAGGTCATTCTACTTAGTCCAAAAATGAAAAAAATCGTACTACAAAAAAATGTCCCTTACTGTGTTTTAAGTTTGGACAGCTGAGTACAAGTACTGTATTCTACAAACTGTTAGGCGCACATTTTTTTTAAAAAATTGTCTCCAAAATTCTGGTACGTCTTATACTGGAAATTAATATAAAGATGTGTTTACATTTGAAAACGTAAGTGGAAGACGTACGGGAAGGAGAAAGTGGGAAAGATCAAAGTTTCTTTTTTATAATTTATTCCTTAGACACCGTGTGTGAAATGTAGACTTCGATAAGTTTGTAAAAGTTCAAAAGTTCCCCCTATTGTCCATGTTTTCACTGATAAAAATATTTAAAAAAACAGCTTCTAACCCCTCTTCATCTATCAACGTCCCAAGGGCAAAACTCTCAAATTTAGACTGAGCTAGTAAAACTAATGGTAAAACGTAAATGGCCAAGCCATGTACTCCGCAAGCCTCCTGAGGGTCGCCATCTTGACTCTTTTAGAAGGCATCAGTTTCCCGCCCACTGCTGACAATCCTAAGGTAGTTCTTCTAACCTGACTTAACCGAGGAATTAGCTTTGAACTATGAAAATACAAAGAAAATACGAAAATATAAGACCTTTAACCGTGTTCTTAACCGCTATCGTTCAGTGTCTAAAAATTATGCTTCAAATAGGGTATTTAAAATTTCCTAAGTCAAATCCTACCGGATTCGGAATAAGCTTCAAAATTTGAAAATACTTAGAAAATACGAAAATATAATACCTTTAACCGTTATCGTTCGGTGCCTAAAAATTATGCTTCAAATAGGGTATTTGAAATTTCCCATGTCAATTCCTACCGGATTCGGAATTAACTTTAAACTTTGAAAATACTAAGAAAATACGAAAATATAATACCTATAACCGTTATCGTTCGGTGACTAAAAATTATGCTTCAAATAGGGTATTTAAAATTTCTCAAGTCAAATCCTACCTGATTCGGAATTAACTTTAAACTTTGAAAATACTAAGAAAATACGAAAATATAATACCCATAACCATTATCGTTCAGTGCCTAAAAATTATGCTTCAAATAGGGTATTTGAAATTTCCCAAGTCAATTCCTACCGGATTCGGAATTAGCTTTAAACTTTGAAAATACTAAGAAAATACGAAAATATAATACCCATAACCATTATCGTTCAGTGCCTAAAAATTATGCTTCAAATAGGGTATTTGAAATTTCCCAAATCAATTCCTACCGGATTCGGAATTAGCTTTAAACTATGAAAATACGAAAATATAATACCTTTAACCGTAATTTTAACCGTTATCGTTCAGTGTCCAAAAATTATTTATTGATTTTTCGTTTAATTTGTAGAACTCCATTTTAATTTGTGTATCATTTTTTAATCAAACACAGATTTTTTGAGTCTACTAAGTTGTATTTTACTAACAAAAACCCACAAAAAAATTATATTGTGACGAATTTGTTTGAAAATGCCATAACTAGGCAAAACAATTGCCACTATATTAATTTTTAATATGTTTTTGTTGATAAAATACAACTTAGTAGACTCAAATTATCTATAATATAAAACCCTTATCCGCATGCCAATGGTGCATAGGGCACTGCGTCATATAAACGCAGTGTTATCTTGATCGTTTACACATGAAGGAAAGGTGATCAGCCCTCCGCTTCAGGTACCAGTCCAGGGTAATATTGAATAAATATGACAGTGAAAAAATCACTTATATTTATTTTACCCCCCTTGGGAATCGAACACCCTCAGGACCTCCAGAACGGTAGCCGAGCGTGCTGACCATTACACTACGGAGGCTGACAAAATATCTAGTGTTTGATTACAAAGTGTATACATACATCTAAAAAGTATGCTTCAAATGGGGTATATAAAAGACCCCAGACATATTCATGTAAAATGGCTTCTAGAAAAATCAGTCTGAATACGAACATTACAAAAACGACCATGCGCATCCAACACCTCATTATCTCCTGTCTGCTGCTTTTATGGTCCATGTTTCAGCAGCATACAGAAAAGCGGAGTGGACCAAGCTCCTGACAAGCTTCATCTTGGTGTTGTTACTCACACCCCGGTCTTTCCAGATTTTTCTAGTGTTGACATATCGCTCACTCCTTTCAACAACGCCAATAAATCAAAATACTTGATTTTTCAGGAGATCGGAAAATATAATGAAACGTATTAAAAATAAATATCAAGCTACTTATTGAGCTTTTTACTGCGCAAGATCTGTGATCTTTTTAGGTAAAACCTGAATGTTTTTTCTCCATTTGAAAAATATATAGTATATTTAAAAAAATAATCAAACAATGCCTTTTCTTCAAATTGCAAAAACAACACTTTCTGCCCTGTAGCGGGTAAATATTAAGTTAAAATATGCGGCATTCCGAAAACATGCACGACTGAAAATTGTCGATTTTTGATATATGACGTTGTTGGGAGGAGTGAGCGATATTTAAAAAAAATATATATGTGATTGGGTTCAAAGTGTTTTATTTTTATCTTTAAAATGTAATTACCTTTGGCAGGGGAGGGTCTTGGGGAGGGGGCCGCAGGGGGCGGGGCGGGGGCACGCGTGACGCAGGGGCTACCATCGCTCTGGAAAAAACAAAACAAAATATGAGATTGCCAATAAAAACTTCAAAAATGTTTCAAATGACTTACAGCACCAACAAACCGCTTTTTAACAGAGAAATTCATCGTTTGTAATAAACGAAGATATAATAAAATACGTGAGGAGCCGATAGACACAACTAAGTTTGGAGTAAGGTAACTAACTAACTAACTAACCATCACGTCGCTTCCCCGCAGATTTTTTAAAAAATATTTATGTTAACAACCTGTATATATCCAATACCAAACAATTCTAACAGAAATTTAAATATTTAGGAACCAAGTACTTCAAAAACCTACCGACAGATATTAAAAAAGACATTAAAAGCATTAAAAAAAAAATTATGTACATATTTAATCTAAAAAAGAAAATAATTTAAAAACATAGTTTTTGTAAAATTGAATTATGTTACCAAAAAACATAAACAATAAATAATAAGACCCTCTCCAAGCACAAGAGCTTAGTCTCTTTATTAGAGAGAGCTGCGTTATTCTTTTTTTTTTTTTTCAAAACATATTACATCCATAAGTCATATACATAAAATTTTCCCGATGAGTAATTTCTTTTTCTCATTTTGGGACATGGGATTAAGGTTAACTAGACTGGAACACAAATAATAAAGTAACAAAAAAGATACCTAAAGTAATACATGGCAAAATATAAAAACAATAAACAGATTTTAAGATTTTTAAAGTAGAAATGTATGGAAAATTTAATGAATAATATTAAATTAAACTTATATAATTTTATTCATTGATTCGTCACTTTGTGGTAAATTCTATTAATTTTTAATTAATATTTACTATTATTTTTTGACATCTCATCAAAGATGAAGAAGAATATGGAAGTCTGGGCATTTACGGGGCTGACGACCGTCATGCTGGTTTAAGTGATCACTTTACACACGTGCAACATTCACCAATTCTACCCATTATTGACAACCACACTACTCAAATTCTTAGAAGTTCTATATATATGAACCAATTTAGAAACCTTGTTCTTGAATCACAAGAACTTCACTAGAGACATCTATTGGTGAGATCTAAAGAGGCTTTTTATCAAGCAGAAACTCTTATATTAGTATGTGAGGTCCGAATCCTGGATTATTATCACACACATGAGAACCGCCGGAAAATACCATTTTCATTTTTATTATTTAAGCTTATAATTTGACCAGAGTAATGTATTTAATGAGATGTCAAAAAGTAATACATTAAATAAATTTAAATAATTAAAAAATTAAATAATTCAAATCTTAAAGGAACCTTCCCTGACGTTATTCAACTTTAATTCCCGAATGAAAACACCCCTTACCTGAATTTATAAACTTTTTTCAGGAAAGCTACAGATGCTGTCTGTTACACGCAGATACAAGTTCTCATAATAATTATTCGTTAGACGTTATGAAAGCATACTGACGCATTGCACAGTGACGTACAATCAACTATTTAATAAGCTGGAAAATGTAATACAGAAGTTGAATTTCTACGACCAGTGACGTGCCTATGTAGCATGGTTCGCTGGAACAGACAGGTACAGGTAGAAAACATTGTTTTTAATCAGAATAAAAAGACTTAACCTACTCTCATATAGGAAAAAGCTACAACATATTGAGTGTGTCCAAATACTAAATCTATAGGAGTTATTTTTCATATATTTTATTTTTTATTTTTTTATTGGTTCATATATTGTTCAGTCCTTTCAACAACGTCATATATAAAAAAAACTTGATTTTTCAGGAGATAGTTTTTAAAGTGTAAGAATATATTGTAATACAATGAATTAAAAATAAATATCAAGTCACTTATTGAACTTTTTACTGTGCAACTGATCTTTTTAGGTAAAACCTGAATGTTTTTTCGCCATTTGAAAAATGTTTAGTTTATTGAAAAAAATAATTAAACAATACCTTTTCTTCAAAATGCAAAAACATCACTTTCTGCCCTGTAACGAGTTGATATATAATTAAACATATGCCGCTTTTGCTGGGATATAGTACATTTTCTGGGCATTCCGAAAACATAACTGAAAATTGACGATTTTTCATTAATGACGTTGTGGAAAGGAGTGAGCGATATATTTAACTTTCAAGAATTTCAGTAGTATGCTTGTCAATAATCTCTTTAACCAGCCTATGATGGTCGTAAGCCCCGTAAATGCCAAGACGTAAATATTCTTTTTCATCTATGTTGAGATGTCAAAAAATAATATGTTAAATACGTCCGCCTCCGTAGTGTAATGGTCAGCACGCTCGGCTATCGTTCTGGAGGTCCCGGATTCGATTCTCAGGGGGGGTCAAATAAATATAAGTGATATAATACTGTAATATAAATACTGTAATATTTATTCAATATTACCCTGGACTGGTACCTGAAGCGGAGGGCTGATCACCTTTCCTTCATGTGTAAACGATCGAGATAACTCTGCATTTATATATCGCAGTGCCCTATGCACCATTGGGGTGCGGATAAGGGTTTTATTATTATTAAATACATTACAAACTTTTTTTGAAATATTATATTTTAAAATAAAAAAATACTAACCACAAAGTAAATGCTGTCAATATTAAACATATCAATAATATAATTTATATTCGAAGCACTAGCTTTGTGATATTCCATTTTATAATTAAAATGTAACTTTGTTTTAATAACTTAATTATAATGTCTACCGGTTTCGAAGCTAACCGTTTCTTTATCAGGACTGAATAATACTTAAACTCTTTCTACTAAACAATATTCAAAATATTTTGGCGGTTAGGGAAAGAAGCTTGGGTAGATCGCAAGTGGCTTTATTTATTTATTTATTTTTATTTATTTTTTTATTGCCAATCAACAAAAAAATAAAGCCACTTGCGATCTACCAAAGCTTCTTTCCCTAACCATCAAAATATTTTGAGTATTGTTTAGTAGATAGAGTTTTAGTATTAATCAGTCTTGATAAAGAAGCGGTTAGCTTCGAAACCGGTAGACATTATAATTAAGTTATAATAAAATATATTCATAGTGATTTTAAAGCATAGTTACATTTTAATTATATATATATATATATATATATATATATATATATATATATATATATATATATATATATATATATATATATATATATATATATATATATATTAATAATAATTGACTGTCTGCATGTCAGTTCGCAAATGAATATCCAGGTACCTTGACAAAGATTGGCCAATCACGTTGCCACAACGGAATGTCAACCTGCGGTTGACAGTTTGTACAGACCCATAACATCCCCTTACCAATACACTTACTCTGCTGTATAATTAGAACGGGGTAGGTTAATGGTACATTCTGATGTATGTACTAACAATATATAATAAAAATTTAGATAAATTAAATATATTATTTTTTGACATCTCATCAAAGATGAAGAAGAATATACATTTTTGTCTGGGCATTTACGGGGCTGACGACCGTCATAGGCTGGTTTAAGTGATCACTTTACACACGTGTAACATTCACCAATTCTACCCATTATTGATAACCACACTACTCAAATTCTTGGAAGTTCTCTATATATGAACCAATTTAGAAACCTTGTTCTTGAATCACTAGAACTTCACTAGAGACATCTATTGGTGAGATGGAAAGAAGCTTTTTACTAAACAGAAACTCTTACATTAGTATGCGAGGTCCGAATCCTGGATTATAATCACACACATGAGAAACGCCTGAAAATACCAATTTCATTTTTATTATTTAAGCTTATAATTTACTTACATTTCACCAATAGATGTCTCTAGTGAGGTTCTTCAAAATTTTAATAGAATAAAATGGCTGACAATCATGGATAGAACGGCGAATGTTACACGTATAAAGTGATAACTTAAACCAGCCTAAGACAAGTAAACCCTGTAAATCCAGCCTCCTCTTTAGTATTCCTCTTCACCTATGCTGGGATTATCCACATTTGTTGCTAGGTGGAAAATAACAATTTGGAAGGCTAAGGGTACGTCCTCCCTCCTCCCTTATATATTTCCACCCCACATTTGAGGGATATGATTCGAAGCGATGGGTGTCTTAATTATGCATGTATCCTACAAGCCCGCCCTTAAGGTAAATATAAGGTTTAGTGCTAAATTGAAAGCCATCCTCTAGCCTAATCTCCTCCGATTACACTCATTCATGTCTGTGGAGCCTCTATAGCAGTGACTCTAAACCTTTTTGAAGTCAGGGAGCAATCAAATCTAAAGATTAAAAATACTACAAAAAAACTTTATTTTTTTTATTATTGAAAAATCACCAGAATATTTTTAAAAAATTACAAAATATTAAAAAATTAAATAAATAAAATTCCAATTAGAGGTTTTCACTTAAGAAATCAAAAAATTAAAATAAACTGTCATAACTACATAACCATATAATAAACTTACATAACATATTACTTAATTCTTCTTCTCCGTCTTATACCTCATTGCTGAGGGTTGTGACCCTTGCAGAAGCAATGACTCTTCTCCAGTTATCCCTTGACTGCGCTGCACGTAGCGCTCCAACCACTGAGGTGCCTGCTGCTGCCTTAATTTGATCGGTCCATCGTGTGGGGATCTTCCTCTCCCTCTCTTTCCCTCCAGGCTACCGATCACAACTAGTCGTTCCAGGCTATTCTCGTTGCCACGCGCAACGTGTCCAAAGAACTGGGGAATCCGTCGGGTACAGATATCAACCAGAATAGTCAAGCCATTATTACTTAATAATATAAATCAACTAGTCAAATAGATATCAATAATATTTCTCTTAAACGTATTAAAACAAACATTATTGATGTTGATGCCTTGATCCAATTTGATTTGATTGATTGTGACCGCCTCCGTAGTGTATATATATATATATATATATATATATATATATATATATATATATATATATATATATATATATATATATATATATATATATATATATATATACATATATATATGTGTGTGTGTGTGTGTGTATGATGTAAATTAAGTGTAAATAATAGTTTATATTAGTGTAATATAAGATAATTTAAGAATTAAATAAAATTAAAAAGTCATATTCAATCTTTTCTCCCAATAAAGTTTAGTACAAATTTATTTTTAATATTATTTTTCGTGTTCATAATTTCGCGAAGCACTTGCAACAAGATCGCGGAGCACCGATTGAGAACCACTGATCTATAGAGAACGGATTACTATACGCCGACAGAATTTTAATAGAAAAGATGGGGAAATACTAATGAGAACCTGTTTGAACCGAAATCTTAAAGCTTAAAGCTTGAGGAGAGATATTGACATGGAAAGCTCGAATTAGAAACTTTATCAACGAACCCACATCCGCACCCGATGGTGCATAGAGCACCATCGGATTCAGCTGCAGATCCATCATATCATCCCTTCCTTAGTTTCATCATACTATATTTTCCTTAGTTTTTACACTTTTGCCCCTTAACCCCTTACCTAATCCCAAACAAAACCCAATGTATTAACCAAATCAAAACTTAATAAATCACCTCGTGACGTGTTAAAAGCTCCATCTCTGATAAGCTTTACTAAACGCCTGAAACATTAGTACTCGTATCTATTATTGGAACCCCAACTGTCCATCGTACCATCTTTTCCTTAGTTTTTCCACTTTGACCCCTGAACTCTTTTCCTGTTCCTGAACAAAACTGTATGTTCATATTCACAACTGCCTACTCCATATGCACTATATTCTTACATAACCTAACATTAACTACATACCTGAAACATTACTGTATGATTTACAACATTTTAAGTGTGTCCGAATTTGGACACACTCAAAATGTTGTAAATTAATTATCTGGTGAAATTATAAGCTTAAATAATAAAAATGAAAATGGTATTTTCTAGCGTTTCTCATGTGTGTGATTATAATCCAGGATTCGGACCTCACATACTAATATAAGAGTTTCTACTTAGTAAAAAGCTTCTTTACATCTCACCAATAGATGTCTCTAGTGAAGTTCTAGTGATTCAAGAACAAGGTTTCTAAATTGGATCATTTATATAGAACTTCCGAGAATTTGAGTAGTGTGGTTGTCAATAATGGGTAGAATTGGTGAATGTTACACGTGTGTAAAGCGATCACTTAAACCAGCTTATGACGGTCGTCAGCCCCGTAAATGCCCAGACTTCCATATTCTTCTTCATCTTTGATGAGATGTCACAAAATAATATTACTATATGACCTTGGAATAATTGTCCATCACATCATCCTTTCCTAGGTTCCTCCACTTTACTCCATGAACTCCTTACCTGATCCTAAACAAAACCTCATGTCCACATTGACAATTGAGCTTGCTGGAGCGAAAAACCCAAACCTTGGAACCCTAACTGCCGATTATATCACCCTTTCCTTAGTTTCTCCACTTTTCCCCCCGAACTCCTTTCCTGATCCTGAACAAAACCTCATGTCCACATTAACAATTGAGCTTGATGTATCGAAATACCCTCATATCATCCTTTCCTTAGTTTCTCCACTTTTCCCCCCGAACTCCTTTCCTGATCCTGAACAAAACCTCATGTCTACATTAACAATTGAGCTTGATGGAGCGAAAGACACTAACCTTGGGCGTCTGGGGCGTCGGAGCCACCGGTGTCCTGCGCGCTGGGGGGTCGGAGGGCGGGGGAGTGGGGGGCAGGGGGGGTGGGGAGGGCGCGCCGCTGCGCACGCGCAGCCTAGCCAGCGCGCTGCGTAGCCCCTCCGTGGTCGGCCGCCCGCAGCCGCTGCGGTAGCCGGTCAGGGCGCGCGGGGGGCTGCGCCCGCCCCGGCAGCCCTTGGCGAGCAGCTCCGGGGGCCGCGGGGGCTGCCGCGCGACGCTTCACCACTCTGAGACCTGGTCCTGATCCAGGTGTCACCAAGATTCACAATGTCACTACAGCCAATCAAAGCACTCAAGCACTTGAAGCACTTAGATAACGTATCCAAGAACTTGGTATCCAAGAACGACACTCGAGACCATAGAGATATTTTAAAATCAAGGGCAGATGGTTTGAAACACTCTGATATATTATCCCAAGCTGAAGATCATCAAAGGACAAGGCTCACAAGCTCTTGAAGCATTCAGATAACTGACCCAAAGGCAATTATTTAGCATCCAAGAATGACACTTGAGGCTATAGAGGTGTTTTAAAACCAAGGGCAGATGGTTTGAAACACTTTTATATCTTATCTCAAGCTGGAGATCACAAAAGAACAAGGCTGTCGAAGCACTCGGATAACGTTTCCAAAAGCAAATATATGGCATCCAAAAATGACACTCGAGGTTGTAAAGATGTTTTGAAAACTGGCTTATCCCAATCCAGATATCATCCAAGAGCGAGTTTCAAGCCTGTCAAACTATTGAAGCATTAAGAGTATCCAAAGGCAAGTTTATGGTATCCGACAATGAAACTTGAGGCTTTTTAGATGTTTAAAAACTGACTTTTCTTATTCCAAGCCGAATATCATCCAGGAACAAAGCTCAAAGCTGTTAAACTCTTGAAGCACGCAGATAACCTATCCAAAGGTGTCCAAGAATGACACTTGAAGCTATATGGTGTTTAAGAACAAACTTCCAACTATTTGAAAATACTCTCTAATCTTTATTCTCCAAAAGTATCAGATCTCAAAGATTACTAATGGTATTGTATGCCTCAGGGTCTAGCTATTAAACAACCCTCAAAGCTTTAAATATCTTCGATAGCTGAATCTATGCCAGATATATCTTCACCAAAAGTATCCGATCTCGACGATTTCTAATGATACTATTTGCTTCAGGGTATACTGAACAACCCTTGCAGATTTGAAGCAGATCTTTGGTAGCTGAATCCAAGCCAGATATCTCTACTCCAAATGTATCAGATCACAATGATAACTATGCGACTCAGGATGTCTTAGCTGAATCCAAGCCAGATATCTCTACTCCAAATGTATCAGATCACAATGATTACTTATGAAACTATGCGGCTCGGAATGTTTTAGCTAAATCCAAGCCAGATATCTCTACTCCAAAAGTATCAGATCACAATGATTCCTTATGATTCTATGCGACTCAGGATGTCTTAGCTGAATCCAAGCAAGATATTTCTACTCCAAAAGTATTAGATCACAATGATTACTTATGAAACTATGCGACTTAGGATGTCTTAGCTGAATCCAAGCCAGATATTTCTACTCCAAAAGTATCAGATCACAATGATTACTTACGATACTATGCGACTCAGAATGTCTTAGCCAAATCCACGCCAGATATCTCTACTCCAAATGTATCAGATCACAATGATTACTTATGAAACTATGTTACTCTGAATGTCTTAGCTGAATCCAAGTCAGATATTTCTACTCCAAAAGTATCAGATCACAATGATAACTTATGATACTATGCGACTTACGATGTCTTAGCTGAATCTAAGCCAGATATTTCTACTCCAAAAGTATCAGATCACAATGATGATACTATGCAACTCAGAATTTCTCGATTTGACTGATAATCCTCGAAGATTTAAGAATCCAGGCTAGATTTTCTTTTCGAAATGTTTCAGATCTCCACAAGGTATCAAAACCAATTGCTTTTAAAATTTTCTTTCATACACTTTGATCGAACGGTAGTGAATCGATTGTGACTTGCTTGATATATATACAGACTATGAACAAATTTCAGATTCTTGATTTGTATCAAATGAACAGTATTGATTGTTCAAATTCTGTTACAATGTATTTTCTTCATTCGTTTCAATGATACCATACATATGAAATATCTCCCCCTTCGTGTATGGTGATGTATTTTATTCTCAATTACACGTATTTCGTCTTCGTTCTCAATTGCCAAATATATTCAATTTCTCCGCAATATTTCACAATTCAATTTTCAACGCTCTTTGATTTTCAAAAAGAGTCAACATATTTTCCGCTTTCACAGAATCGATTTCACTTTCATACTATTATTTCCGCTTCTTCGAGCTGAATTAATGAAACGAAGCGTCGCTTTAACGACTATATATATTTCAAATAATTACCTCTCCTACCCTTCTTATATGATATTTATATGTTGTTATATTTCAGTCTTGATTGTAGCTTTTGTTAAGAGAAAATTCTAATTCTTGCATAGATTTGAGAAAATCAAGTGATATTGTATACGAATTACCTTCGAAAGAAGTCAAGATAGTGTTGCTAGTATAGACGATGAAATAGCAAAATAATTCAGTTTTATTTTATTATGTTGACAGTATTTTTGTGATTCTTGATTGTTTGATTCTAAGTGCTTTAGAAATTTGTGCTAAATATCTTAAAGAAGATGCTGGTCTACATAGGAAGAAGGTTTTTAGATGCGCTTCTGGTGATGCTATGGTCCCATTGTAAAGTATTGATTGAGCTTTTTTCGAATCTGAAAACACTTAGCGATCACTTTCACGATACGACGCACTCCGCCAAGTGGCGATACACAAGAAAGAAAACACTTTTGTCTGCATTATTAAAATTCCGATTAGAGTTTCACGTATCGCGAACGGAGGCGATTCGTTCCAAAGCTCGAACAAACTTTAAAAGCTCCCAGCGCATAATTCAAGAAAACTCGCACTTTGAAATTTAAACTTTAGCTGGATTTAATCTGAAGATTTGATGCTTCGGGTCCAATACCGGAATCTGAAACAGAAAATTTAAACAATGATTACAAAAAAACAATTAATTATTTACTACATTTTGAACGTTAATTTCAGGAATTGTAGATATATATATATATATATATATATATATATATATATATATATATATATATATATATATATATATATATATATATATATATATATATATATATATATATAATATATATATATATATATATATATATATATATACATATATATATATATATATATATATATATATATATATATATATATATATACTCTACATTTAAGTATGTACGTTATATCATCTTATAAATAAAATCAACGTCTCTGAAATGATGACATAATCCGGGTAAAATTAATTTCAGGAATTGTAGATATATATATATATATATATATATATATATATATATATATATATATATATATATATATATATATATATATATATATATATATATATATTTATACATATATATATATATATTTATATATATATATATATATATATATATATATATATATATATATATATATATATATATATATATATATACATATATATATATATATATATATATATATATATATATATATATATATATATATATATATATATATATATATATATATATATATATATATATATATATATATATATATATATATATATACATATATATATATATATATATATATATATATTTATATATATATATATATATATATATATATATATATATATATATATATATATATATATATATATATATATATATATATATATATATATATATATATATATATACTCTACATTTAAGTAAGTACGTTATATCATCTTATAAATAAAATCAACGTCTCTGAAATGATGACATAATCCAGGTAAAATTAATTTCAGGAACTGTGTTTTGTTTTATGGAGGGAGGGGGGATGATCATATGTACAAGTTTAGATTGGATTGCGAGGAGTACTTTCACACCCCAATGTAACAATCGGAAAATAATAACACCGGAACGTAAACAATGACGAAACGTGTACACGACACGTTAGATTGCGACCTTCGGGGAAATTCGTGCAAAGTACTCGAACCCTTAACGCCTTGTTTGCCAGGACTATGCCAAAAATACCACAGTATAAAATAAAAAAAATATAACAGTAAAATGTGTTTCATAATTTATGAACATTATTTGTGCCATTATTTCATCTTCGACGCGACGACTTTATTTTTTGCATATCTCTCTGATTATTTTTTTACATCTGAACTAGATGAATATGGAATTCTAGGCATTAACAGGGCCTACGAGTAAGTACATAAGTTTATTTATTGACTTGGCGTTTAATTTGAAGAACTCCATTTTAATTTATGTATTAATTTTAAATCAAACACAGATTTTTTGAGTCTACTAAGTTGTATTTTATTAACAAAAAACACATAAAAAATTATATTGTGACAATTGTTTCGCCTTGTTAGGGCATTATCAAACGAATGTCACTCGTTTGATAATGCCCTAACAAGGCGAAACAATTGTCGCAATATAATTTTTTATGTGTTTTTTGTTAATAAAATACAACTTAGTAGACTCAAAAAATCTGTGTTTGATTTAAAATTAATACATAAAGTACATAAGTGATCACTTAACACACGTGTAACATTCACCAATTCTACCCACGATTGACAACCACACTTTTCAAATTCTTGGAAGCTCTATATAAGTATATGAACCAATTCAGAAACATTGTTGAATTCAAAATTTCTTGAATTCAAAAAACTTCACTTTTTTCATGTTGAGATGTCAAAAAATAATGTAAAAAGAACTCCTAATTGGAGATAATCTAGATTTGTGAACAAGTATTTTAATATTATTTTTTGACATCTCATCAAAGATGAAGAAGAATATGGAAGTCTGGGCATTTACGGGGCTTACGACCGTCATAGGCTGGTTTAAGTGATCACTTTACACACGTGTAACATTCACCAATTCTACCCATGATTGACAACCACACTTTTCAAACTCTTGGAAGTTCTATATATATGAACCAATTTAGAAACCTTGTTCATGAATCACTAGAACTTCACTAGAGACATCTATTGGTGAGATGTAAAGAAGCTTTTTACTAAGCAGAAACTCTTATATTAGTATGTGAGATCCGAATCCTGGATTATAATCACACACATGAGAAACGCCAGAAAATACCATTTTCATTTTTATTATTAAGCTTATAATTTGACCAGATAATTTATTTACAACATTTTGAGTGTGTCCAAATACTTGTTCACAAAATCTGGATTATCTCCAATTAAATTGGTTCATGTATATAGAACTTCCAAGAATTGGAGTAGTGTGGTTGTCAATAATGGGTAGAATTGGTGAATGTTACACGAGTGTAAAGTGATCACTTAAACCAGCCTATGACGGTCGTAAGCCCCGTAAATGCCCAGACTTCCATATTCTTCCTCATCTTTGATGAGATGTCAAAAAATAATATGAAAATAACTCCTGTAATTGGAGATAATCCAGATTCTGTGAACAAGTATTTGGACACACTCAAAATGTTGTAAGTATTTTAATGTTGTATATTTTCTCGTTTCTCTTAAGTATTTTCATAACTTAAAATGTTGTAATATTACAACTAATCGTTATTGTAAATCATCATTTAATTCTAAATATCGATGTATGATTTATTGAAACAAGAAAAACCTAATATGAATAGACAATTTGTGAACAACCCTGAAGGAATCCCTAACATACTGTCAAAAATGTACCTGATACTTTTTAAAATCATGACGTCAGATCCGACGGATCCGGTATTTCTCGCTAGAGTACCGAAAGCCGATATATCGGGTTTTGGTAGCCAGAGGGTTAAATCGTACGAGACTGTACATAATTTGAAATGTAAGGTAATGTATTATTTATGTTTACAACACTTTGAGTGTGTCCAAATACTTGTTCGCATATCGCTCACTCCTTTCAACAACGTCATTAATCAAAAAACTTGATTTTTCAGGCTATCGTTTTTAAAGTTTAAAAATATAATCAAATGTTTTGAAAATAAATATCAAGCCACTTATTAAACTTTTAACTGTGCAACAGATCTGTTTAGGTAACCTGAGAATTTTTTCTCCGTTTGAAAAATATTTATATATTTAAAAAAATTATTAAACAATACATTTTATTCAAAATGCAAAAACAACATTTTCTACCCTGTCGCGGGTAAATATTGATTTTAAAATTTGCCGCTTTTGCTAGGATATAGTACATTTTCTGGGCATTCCGAAAACATGCACAACTGAAAATTTACGATTTTTTTATATATGACGTTGAAAGGAGTGAGCGATATCTGGGTTTCTCCACATTTTTGACATCTCTATATAGATAAAGAAGATAAAATTTGTAGAACTATAAAACTGTGAAAAATAAGTATAACTTTAAGAAAGTATAAATTTATTGATTGTTAAATAATATTAAAAAAAGGTTAACTAAGTTGTATTTTATTGTTTAAAAACAAAAACAATTACAAAAAAAAAAAACAAAAAATAATAATAATAAAAAAATACTAAAAAAAAACCTTAGCATGATCAGGGAAGCATTCTTCATTTTTACTCTGGTCACCCAATCTACATTATAACGGCCATACGCCACCAAAAACCAGCCAGAATTAAAATAGAAACTTGCTTTATTTACGAAGACAGATTGGTATGGCGTTCTTTTCTCTCTGACTACCCCTTCAAAAAGCGTTGTAACGATTAGTTCGCTAGCTAGTTAGTTCCTCTGTGCTGAAATTCGTGGCCTACTTCGCACCGGAAGCGAGTCAATTTAACGGCTTCCGGTGACGTCAGTCTCCCGCGAATTCTGCACGGTATGGCGTCGGA